>NW_026729000.1:0-309000 GCF_030272615.1 Cryptomeria japonica | reverse complement strand
GTTAATAAAATGACTTTTTTAAGTAAAAAATTAGTTAGAAATTTAATCTATAGAATAAATATTAAGTATGATTTAGGAATTTTCAATAGCATGTCTCTTCATCATTCAAAATAGTTGACCTCTAATAATAAGGAATTTCATGTATTTCAATTAATTAAATTAATGGTTATTCAAGTATCTCAATTTTATAAAATCTAATGTCTATTATAAATGTTAAATCACTACTTTTACATATAATGTTCATAATATTAGAAATGGGATAGAAGTGTACAAAAAAATAAAGCAAGGAGAAAAATAGAATAGAATAAAAGAAAGACAAATTTTTATTCATCAATCCATATTTTTCATTCATTCTAGTTTGATTACAAGTAACTCTTTTTTATGGAGGTCTTAAATGTTTCTAGACTTCATCACATGGAGAAATGTGTTGGAGGTAGCTGAAAGAAACTTCCAAAATTATGAACTTTTCTTTAATGATGCATATATTCTTGCAAAGTGCGTGATATGGAGATAACTATATGGTTGGGGTAGTTGGGATTACTATCTCCAACACTTTCCCTTAGTCACAACTACCATGGATATTGTAGCACTCATCATTCTTAGATTCATTTGTCAATTTTTCTTTTGTCTTTAACGATGCCTACAGACTTTCCCAAATTATTTCTTTCCAATGGTCTTTTATCATTTGTTGGGTTCCTTAATTGCTACGAAAATATCCCAAACTCTTTGCTTTCAAGTTTTCAAAAACATCATGAAACTTAATGCATCTTCACAATATGTAAATATCCTAGTAGACAATGATTTCTTTTTACTCAAAACACTAGTTATTGCTTTTGAACATCCAAAACTTTCATGACTCCTATTAGTCTTCACACATGAAAATTTGTAGAACCTTTTGAACACACCTATAATATTTTTCCAATTAAGTGCATAAGTCCATGCACAATCCATTTTTATATAACTTGCCATAGATTCTTTCTTCCATTCTTAATTATTTTTGGTGACCTTCTCTGTTAAAATGAGAACATTGATTTTTGTTAGGAATTGCATGCAGAAAATATCAATTATATGCAAATAAAGATTAAACAAATGAATAAAAAACCACATAAATAATACCAGAGAGGAGACAATTTTAACGTGGTTCGCCCAAACTTGGGCTATGCCCACCAAACAGAGAGTCCAATATTATTATCAAATCAATTACAACTAGCAATCCCTTGCAACTTAATACTATTGTAAAATTCTACAATTCTTTTTGTAGAAAACCCTAACCCTTAACCATTTTATAAAGACATGTCAATTACAAAATTAGTGTTACAATATTTCAACCAATAGAAAAATAAAAATCGATGCCATTATAAAATAATAAGTCATTCAGGAATGTGGGACACTACCCCACGACCCTGCCCTGTATTGTGATAGGGAGCGTGCAAGGGGCATTGCCACTTGACCCTGCCTTGGGGCACTATCCCCAAACCCCCGTTAAATAATTTTGGGGGAAACAAAATGATAAAAGTGGGGATATTTTAACCTCCAATATGATTATGCTCCATAACAACAATTTTCTCTCTTTCTTTGGACTAATTTGTTTAAACATGTATCATGTTGAACTCTATTTTCACCTTTTCTATATCCAAGGCCTACATATTTTGGCCTTTCTATTGGATGAATGGGCACTTTGATTCCTTCTCCATACATTGCCAATCCTTTACCTTCATAACCCATTTTATTTATGATTTAGAAACCAACATTGTTTTTAAAATAAGCTTTGTTACCAATAACACAATCTACAACCTTTGTATTTTTAGACATATGGTGCCCCTCAACCTCAGTTTTTTTTCCAATAAGAGCTTCACATAAATTAATTGATTGATCAAAAGAACAAATTAAATCTTTTGTCCCACATGAGACTTCATAAATAGATGGCTTCAATTTTAAACATTCATTCTCTTTTTTCATCAACTCTAGCTTTTCTTTCAAATTTAGATTTTCCTTTTTAATTTTGTCAAATAACTTTAAATATTTCTCTATAACTTCATTTTTCTCTTTTACTTTGTTAATTTTTTTTTCAAGCTCACAATTTGTATCCCAAAGTTTACATTTTCCTAATTGTTTATCTTTTAAAAGAGATTTCATTTATGAGCATTTTGTTTATTTCATTGAATTCTTCTTCTGAATCATTCGTTTTCTCTTTCTTTACTATATCAATTTTTCCCATTGAGATTATATTTACCTTGCCTTCACACTAGATTTATAATGTTTTAACAATTTACCTTATTAGGCTAGCTTCTATGATTTAGACAAGACCAATTATCCTCTCTCTTTGATTTTATTTAACCAATCCTTCAACTGAATCTTAATCTTTCCAACTTGATTCTATGGCTTCAACTTTCAAATTCAGAATATCACACATAGATATCAAAGCAGTGCAGAACATTACAAATCTCTTTTTACGCAAGTCACACAGTTTCTCAATCCTCACATAATAACACAAAATGAAACAAAGAACAACATGGAATTATGAATCGAGAGCACCCTTTCCAATAAAAATTAATAACTAAAACCAAATAAATGACAAGCTTATGGATCATTAAAGGAAGATGTGGTCCTTGTAAGAGAAGATTTATGTTGTTCTATAAAATGGCCAAGGATCAGTGCTCCCTAAAACTACCATAAAAAACACAAAGAAAACAAGTCTGATCCAACAATCTCCATAGTGAACATTCCTCCGAAATTGGCTCTTATAATTGTCATGTAGCTAATCAAACTCTACCTCCCATTGAAAATATGATCTATATCTGGTCTACACCGCTGGAATCACCTTCAGCAACTTCAACATATCCTATAACTTGGGTGTCTCTTAAGCAACTTGTATTAAAAAACAACACTCCTTTAGATTCATCTTACTCTCTAGGCATTCTTTACCATAAGCACTGATATCATTGTTAGAAATGGGATAGAACAAAACACAAAAAGAGAGTAGAATGAAAGAAAGAAGAATTTTTATTCATCAATCCATATTTTTCATTCATTTTGATGTGATTACAAGTGCCTCCTTTTTATGGAGATGTTTCTAGACTTCATCACATCTAGAAATGTGTTGGAGGTAGCTGAAAGAAACTTCCACAATTAAGAACTTGTGTTGGAGATATGCTTTCAAACTGGATTATACGTAGTTGACTACGTGGTTGGGTAGCTGGGATTACTATCTCCAACACATAATTATAATATTAATTTCATATATAATATAGTCTATAATTTTAAAATAAATAATATTATTAAACAATATAGTGAAAATAATTTTTTTTATTGGTAAACCACCAGGCTAGAGAAAATTGTATTAAAATTCAAAATCTTTAATTCACATATTCTAGCTTAGATAGTTCAAAAATTGGAGGCAGACTGCCTAAATACACCAGATTCTTGTGCTAAAGAAGAATCATCAAGAGTGGTCATAAAAAATTTAGAAAAGGAGGCTACCTTCTAATCTCGAAAGTCTAATATTTTAACCAAAACACTTCTAACAGATAAGTTTGAACGTATCAACAAAACATTGACTTTTAGTATCAGATTTAAAATAATCTGATTAAAAATAAATATCATATCTATTTTTCATGGAGTTCACTCAACCCTAGGTTGAAGCTTCTGCACAACCCCCTTGTAGCGCATTCTTGTTACCAGTAGCAACCCACCCTTCACATTCTAGCTTTGACGGAAGGAGACCATTCAATCTGGAAAAATCAAGAAATTCCTCCTGCCTGTCATCATTATCTAGTTCATCTCCCAGTAGCCTCCAATCAAGAAATCTGATCGCCATTGTAACAAATGCCCTATGACGCCTTAAGGCAGGGCCCTTAAGATCCGAAAGCAAAGGGTAATAGTTAATGGTTTCTCATGGAATAGGAAATCATATCATATCTGTAGGGAAAGGAATTCTAGTGCCAAGAATAACATGATTGAGAATAGTATCTGCATTCTAGTGCCAAGAATAGCATGATTGAGAACAATATCTAGGCCCTCCAAGACATCGTGCTTGAACAACAGTGATGTTAACGCCAACACCTTTGCCTTTGAAACCTTTTTGTTAGGGAGGGACACTACAAATCTTGAAGAAATGTTGGAATTATCCCTGAGATATTCCACGACCAAGAATTAAATTGTTAAAATTTCTGCAAAGCAAAACTACAGATCTAGCTAGGGAAGAAAACAAAACTTGCATGAGAAAAAATGAAACTCTATTAATTCATTATGTTTTTACTTTATGCAAAAGGATGATTTATAGAAACAAGCCATCGCATAGAAATATGAAATTAGCGGTGAAAGATGCTTAGTTAAACTTATTAATTTGCAGTTTGCATGAAAAAAGATCCACTATTCTTGGAGATAATGGAGAGGATCATACAAGCGGTCTATCATTCATGGAGAGTGAGAGAGGATTATGCAAACTGGATGCAAAACTCACGCTAACACCTCCCCTTAAGTCTAACTAAGGAGATATATAAAAAGAGGAAAGATATGGGTCTTGGAAACAAAGCCTGATCAGGAACCCAATTTCAAATAAGAAAGGAGAAAACCCAATTGAGAGAAACTCCTGACCATTATTTGAACTATAGAAGAAAGTTACAATAGATGAAGAAGAACTACAAATGAATCTACACTACAACAAAATTGTATCAAAAACATAGAAACCACTGCATGAGTACCTCTAGGATACTTTGAAAATGGTGTTGTACATATTATGTATTGCTCAAATGTATGAACAGACACATACACGGTCTCTAAATATAGAAACTAACCTTCTGAAGATAGGAAGATATGAATCTGTAGAAATGTGCTTCAAGCTAAAGAACTGGAACGATGACCTCCGGTTGGGATGATGCCATTGTATATCCATTGCTCAATAATGTTCTACTAGAAAGAAACTCTAGAAGCACTCAGAGATGCGACTCTGGAATCTCATGTAGTCAGGAACCCTGCTAGAAAGAATCTCTAAGAGCAAACAAAGTTGCAACATTGGAATCTCATGTAGGCAAGAATTTAGAACACAAGAAGGTTTTTGGCTGTCAATGGAAGAAGAGTGCATAGCAACTTTAATCTTCTATTTTATACAAGAAACTTATTGAAAGAAACCTATACTAAATGCATTAAGAAAAACCACATATAAACTTTCTAAAAGTTTAATTTTTACAAAGCCCCAAATTTTCCAGATCTTCATCATCCAGTGCTTGGAAAACATGTACAATTTTAAAGAATCAATATAGAAAAAAAGCCAAGAAACATGCAAAAATGAGGGGAAGAATATGCATGCATTTAGAAATAGAGATCTACGTCAGCTTCCATGATGATGCTAATCTTCATAAATCTACCTGTAAATAATCACTAATGCTTCTTCCTAGCAAACTAGCTCTGATACCATGTTAAAATTTCTGCAAAGCAAAACTATAGACCTAGCTAGGGAAGAAAACAAAACTTGCATGAGAAAAAATGAAACTCTATTAATTCATTATGTTTTTACATTATGCAAAAGCATGATTTATAGAAACAAACCACCACACAGAAATATGAAATTAGCGGTGAAAGATGCTTAGTAAAACTTATTGATCTGCAGTTTGCATGAAAATAGATCCACTATTCTTGAAGATAATGGAGAGGATCATGCAAGCGGTCCATCATTCACGGAGAGTGAGAGAGGATCATGCAAACTGGATGCAAAACTCACGCTAAAATAAGTTGACTACCAAGATTACTGACCGCTCTAAGATTCAAAGGAGTCTTTTGAACCTTAAATCCCTGATTTCTCTAAGGAAACTTTTAGACTAATGCACAAGAGGGATATTGGAGTATCCACCGGAAAGGAGGAAATTGGCTCTAGGAAAGCTCTAATTATAAAGGCGAAGGGAGATTCTTCCATTTTTATCATAGAAACCTGTTTGAAAAATTCTCTCTGCAACTAAGAAAACTACAAGCCGAAAACTTCTAGAGCACACAAAATGATAGCTAGAAGACTAGACAAAGGCTAAAGAAACTTCCCAACATTCTCGCACTTTTCAATACTCTAAATTGTACTGTATAATAAAAACAAGACTGTTATGACAATTTAAATTCAGATATAATTATAATCTATAATTTTAGAATAAAAAATATTAATTAACATACTCAAAAAGAATTATTAAATTGTTATGTGTTTATAATTGTTTTGTTTGCAGAATATGTTAAATAAATAATAAAAAACAACCTAAAAGAATTGTTGTTTAAAATATATATAGAGACATTGATGTTATGTCCAGAGGACTTCCTAACCGGTAAAGAGAACAACAGTGTTTTCTTTTGAGGTATACCATAATTGTTGATAGTATGGTATTCAGGAGCCATTTTTCAAGAGGCAAGCCAAACATATTTTTATACCGTCTACAACATTTTTAGTATCATTTATTATTTAGAAGAGCTTGCTCACTGGACCCATTTGATGATCTATCTAGTTGAACCTGATGTAAAAAAAATTATGAAACGAATAATTATTTAAACGCAACCTAAACACACACAAGAAAAAAAAAGAGGACAAAAATGATGCATGTTTGTCATTTGTATATCTAATATCAAGATTCAATACTATTTTGCAACAGAAACATCTCTTAGAATATTTGACAACCTTACTAATTAAATGCATTTCAATCTCTACACAATTGAATTTCAAACAAGAAACTTTCCAATACATAAGAGAAGACGCAGAAATTTCCTTAAATAATTCACACTTTTAATATATAGATACTTGTCTTTATTCTCATTTGACATAATTTCGTAATTTCAAAATGAATGACAGGCAAAGGAGTTGTGATGGGCTCATTATTGTATTCTTGCATTCTTATTCTTCTTATTTTTCTTTCAACAATTACAGTTATGGGTGAGATATATTCGTACCATTTTACTGTATCATAAATTTGCTTAGAAACATCTAATGGGAATGGTCAGTTTAAATGTAAACTTTTTCTTCATGAAATATTTCTTCTTTTAATTGAAATCCAGGCTCTTCAGTCACTGTGCAACCATGTGGCAGTTGTACGGGATGCAGTAAACACACCATGCCGGATTGTTCACAATGGCTTATCACCCCTACCCAAAAGTGTTGTTAGGAACCTAATAATAGCTTTGTATGCTGCTCTCCCTGCACATCACCATAAACATTACTATTGTAGCCAATCATTCTTCTTTCTTCTATAGGAGGTATTCTTAGTATTCCTAGTATTTTTTCTGGCTTTATTTAGAGAATAAGAGAGTGAGAGATAGCATGGAATGATTTCGGGAGGGTTTAAGTTCTATTTTAAAGAAGATGTGATTTTATGAATTAAAAAAAATTGTGCTTTGAGATTATTTGAGATCTTCTCAAAAAAATGGAGGCATCCTACTTGTTAAACATCTAAATTTAATTTTTATTAAAAAATAGTTACTATGAATTATATTAAAAAATTTAATTTTTATTAAAAAATAGCTCCAACTCCAGCTCTATTTTTTCGGAAGGCCCCCTCTAAGGACCTAACATAACACTTTTCAACAAGTAATTTATGTTTACAAAAAGCTATTATGAATTATATGAATATTTACAAGTGTTTATATATATATATATATATATTCCCATTTGGGTTTTCTGCGCATAAACACTTTGTGTTTGGTGGATGTTTTACTTATTGTGTATGCTTTAATATCATTTTGGATAGCATGCATAGTGTTTAACAAACTTGTTAAGTATATCTACCGGTCAGTGTTTAAAGTAGTATTTTTTTTGGTGTCACTGAATCACCCTCCCCTCTCAGTGCTTTATAAGTCTAATATATTTTTATACAGTCTACCAAATTTTTAATATAATTTATTATTTCAAAATTTTTTGATGCAACATTAAATTTGGAAGAGCTTGCTCACTCAACCCTCTTGATGATCTATCTAGCAAAAACTGAAATAAATAAATATTTAAATGCAACCTAAACACACAGACACACACACAAAAACAAACACATCGAAAATGATGCATGTTTATCATTTGTATATCTAATATGAAGATTCAACAGTATTTTACAATAGAATAATCTCCTAGAGTATTTCACAACCTTACTAATTAAATGAATTTTAATCTCTACATAATTGAATTTCAAAATAAGAAACTTTCCAATGCATAAGAGGAAATGCAGAAACTTCCTTAAATAATTCACACATTTATATAAATACTTGTCTTTATTGTCATTGCATATAATTTTGTAATTTCAAAACGAATGGCAAGAAAAGGAGTTGTGATGGGCTCATCATTATATGCTTGCATTCTTATTCTTCTTATTTTTCTTTCACGAATTACAATGTTGGGAGATATATTCATACCATTTTACCTTATCATAAAACATTTGCCATACATATCATAGTAGTAGTTTCCATAGCTCTCACAAGTTATTTATAGTCAACAATGACAATACAAACATCTAAAAAGAAGAAAAAGAACAACAAAAGAACCTACAAATTAAACCATATCCTTGTTCAACAATAACATGTACCAAGATCTCTAAAGTAAGATCTCATCCACTATAACCAATGTAAAATGGTATTAACATGTAACATTCAAATCAAATGCAAATATGATAGTAATAGATTGAAACCTCACATACCAAAATAGATAAATTAAAATAGTCATTCTTGAAACAAGGGAATATGCCATAAGCTACAAATCAGGTTTTTCACTTCTCCAAATAAGTCCTCATTACTACATCCAAATCTCAAGATCAAAACTAGGATAATAAAGTACTTATTAGATCCTTCACTTATCAGGTACATAAAATGTTAGAGTGGCATAGAAGATTATCATGTATATAAAACATCAAGTACTAAAAGCTTACAATAAATGATAATCCTCTTAAGTTAGGTCCAAAAAGAGTTTGCATCCATTATCAAGGGTATGATCCCTTGTATTTTCAAATAAAATCATCTTAAAATGTAGCCATCTGAACATAGGATCTCCAAAAGCCTTAAACTTTTTATCCACCATAAATAATAGTGAAATTATTAGTATGGTACATATTTACATTGTGCATTAGAAGAGTGTGATCTCATAGCCAAATTTATATAAGAACATGGTACTTAAAAATATGTTATTCCATTGATATTCTAATTTATTTTAGACGGTTTTATAATTTATTTTAGGCCAAAACATAAGAGAAAATCACATATTTATATATTTTTCACCATTATATTCTCCCTACATTTGATGTTCCTATGATCTAATATATAAATCCATGAAGTAGTAAAAATAATCATTAACATGAAAAATAATATTTTTCAAACATGGGATAGCTTATATATTAAAGTTCAAGGTTCATGTGTGTTGGTTAATAGATTTGTCTATTTGAAATTTTATTTATTATCTTCTTAAGCAAAATGTGACTCCATTTTACCCTTTAGAAAAGAAACAAAAAATACCAACAGTTGGAAGAATGAATAATAATTCAACCTCTAAATTAGAGGGCACCTCCTCATATGTTTTACAATGAATTAACTGTACAAATGAATTTTTTTTTGTAACACTTTTAACCAGAAAGTATTGAAAAGGATAAAACATTTATCCATCCACACAAATAAACGCCTAAATTTTTCTGAGAAATTGCTCAAAGAGGAGTTCACAGACTCCGATTAACATATGTTTACTACATACATTCGAAACAAAATGGAAACTCAACACGAGAAACTGATTATTTGATTAAATTATGCCCACATAAAAACCTAAGAAGAATTATGAATCTCAAAATGCATAGATTTAAAGATGTCTCAACATTCCATTAGTAATCAGTCATTACTTCATTTTCCACAATTCATATCAACAACTCTTCTATTGTTTCTAAAATCACAGTTTTAGAACCCTTTCAAAAGCAAGATTTTCAGCGTAAATCGCCACTAGGCCATAGTTTTTACATAATTGACAAATAACATTTAATTTCACTTCAATGAAAGAAACCATTGAAATGACACAAAAAGAAAGCTAAACTAATAGCCATTGAAAGACCAGCATTTCATTGTAGCATAACTAAGCATCTACCGCAACTGAGGAAGTTAAGGGCTTGTCGTGTTTTGTCGCAGATCCTCCCCATTCTAGGTGTGTGGTTGAAAAGTTTAGGATAACTTGTAAATAGGGTAGGCCAATGTGTATGATCCTCTATTTCCACACTTCCTTTTCCATATTCACCTGTGTGACCTTTACTTTGTGAACCTCCGAGTGATCCAAATAGACAATGAGTATTGATTCAATCCTTTCTATTTTTGAAAAGTCATAGGTAGTCAAAGATTTTGTGGTCTAAATAGAATGAACTCTATCTTGAAAGACTTTAATCATGTCTGCAACTTCCTCTATCACTTTAGCTCCCTCCTTCATGAGTTGAATATCAATACATTTGAGGTCCTTCTGTATAGTGTCAATCAAATCAATCAGTCCCCTGAGTAGCTTAGTGGATTCTTCATGGCCCTGCCCGATGATTGAGTTGTGCCATTCCATGTTTTTCTTTGACACATATAGCGCATTATCATCTAGGTTCTCCACTATTTTCTCAGCTAAGAACATCGCAACTCCATACTTCTGAACATCATTCATTTGTGTGAGGACTACTACCCACTTAACCCTTTTCTTTTCCTAGGCGATTGTCTCCAACTCAAGTTCTTTACTCACAGTTTCTGCATTTTTATAAACCTTGACCAGATTAGTAATATATTCTAATCCTTGTTGAATTATTAGATCTAGACATTTGTTAAACATCTCTGTCACTACCCTATTCCTTTGAACTTGATTAAGCATCTTCTGGTTTGTTGGAGACTTGGGGTCAAATGATAATGGTATATGTGACAATGGTTGAGGATTTGGATTATGAATAGCATTGATGTACTCTACCATCTATGCAACCATTTGTTCATTTCTCTCTTGTATTTTTCATCTTTCCAAGTCCTAGAGATTATCCTCTTTGTAGAAGATTCCAAATGTTTTACATCCACGGCCCTTGATGTGATGCCCAAATCTATTTTCTCCACAATAAAATCTTCCTCCGTAGCCTTATCTGCATCTCTCCCAGGAATGGGCTTCACCACTTCAGCTATCCAGTGTCCTATTGTGTCATCCACATCAAGAATTGCTTGTGTTTTGAGCTTTTTGGGCTTTAATGCTTTTCCTAAGCATTTACTAACCATGTTCTCCAATGGGATGGTGACCAAAACCATACTCCTTTTCTTTCCAATGGTGGCTTCCAGCCATTTTGGAGAGCATTGGTAGATCCTTTAGGTGGCGGGGTGACCTGTGTATCTGGGGAAGTAATGATTACCAGGGCATTCATGGGATCCTATTAAGTTCCTACTCCTTCATTTGTATCAACTTCTTATATCCCAGGTTAACTTTGATCTTGTGGGTCCATTATTTGTTCAGGTTCTTCACTAGGGTCTAAATCCAGTACGACCTACTTCAGAACAAACTCTCTAATCTTCTTCTTTGTTCTTGATCGGGTTACTCGAGCAGTTGTAATACTGGATGATGACCTTCCTGACCTTCTTGGCTGTATATTCTCTACAATGGGCTTTGAGACACCTACAATATCAGTAATTTTATTAGTGGAAAAAATAGGAGATTGAACCAAGATGTGTGAATTACTTATTGAATCCTGTGGGGACATGGAAGGACCCTCCTTGAATTTAAGTTTCCTCAACCATCTCTCTATTGTCCTGACAACATTGAAGGTCCTTGTTTGAATGCTATCATCTTCTTTTTTGTTCCAGTCAATTTCTGGAATTGGTTATCCTTCAATATCAGTACCAAACTTAGGGTCCACGACATCTTCCTCTGTATCTTCCAACATACCTGATATATTAATTGGGAGCCTCAAGACAACTATTTGTCGCAAGTGAATCTTGACCACAACCTCTTTCTCACTTCATGCTCATCCTTGCAATTTTCCCTATAATCTTCCATCTGGGGTTCATGGCAGAAATGATTGTCTATGTTAAGGTTCTCCCTTTCATAACCTTTGATGTCAAAACTTCGCCTAGCTACATATAGCTGTAGATTCATCCTTTTAAACTCTAGTTCCAGATTCAAAGCATCTGATACTGATTTGAAGCTGTAATACCCAAGATCAACAAGAAAAGCCACCTCGGATTATCCCTTTGCCCCTAGTCTTTTATCTATATTGGCTAGCTGCTTGCTCACCTCTGTAAGTACGAAGCTATCAAAGGCATACTTGGGTAATTTGAATGGTTGGCCTTCAAAACCACCTACCCATATGTAAGTAAACTATGGAAACTAAATAAAGAAGCTTCCATAAATACTCACAAACTCCATAGCCTCTGTGGACATTCTCTTGTTGGCATCACACTGGAGTTCAAAGGCCAGTCTTCTCGCAAAGACTCCATTCCATTTGTCAATTTGTTCAACATATCTATGTTATCACAGCAAAGGGTAAAAATCATAAACCCTCATTCCATCAATCCAACATTCATTGGGTAATCCAGGCCAATCCTTTGTGTAGGCCAAAATATAAAATAGGTAAGAATACATGTAAAACCAAGTAATACCCACAAAGTTGCTTAGCCCCTCGTGAAGCCTCTCCGCAACCACCTGAGACCAATCCAAAAATCTGTCACTATATAGAACCACTTGGACAAAAAAGTACATCCAATCTTCCCAATAGAAGCAATGTGAATTCCCTTTTACTCTGTTTAAAAGCACAACAATGTCCTACACCTCAATGATGAGGTATTCTCTAGTTAATGGTTTGGGTAGTCGTGATCCTCCTTTCTGAACCCTCAAGAGCCAATTTCTTGCAATTATAGTTCTGTAGTTGCTCTTCTTCTCCGAGAAATAGGCATATGAATTTCCAATGGTCCAATCATCATAATCCTCTTTATGTGAAATACCCATTGTCGCCATCATTGTTTCCCTATTAATATGGACTAACACTTCACCATCACTAGTTCTGATACATCTGTTCTCAGAATCATATCTGTTCATACAAGCCAACACTAAATCTGGACACGGTGCAACTAATGGAAATGCAACAACTTCCACAAGACCACTCTTAACTATCTTCTCCATTAGCGACCCAGCCTGAGGATTCTTAGTCCTTTCAAGGAAATTCCCCAAATCTGCATGAATTGAGGAGGTGTCTTCCATTTTCGGCAAGATACTCACTAAACATGAGGTTCGGTCAAGCTTTGGCAGCACACGCCTCATTTTAACTATGTATTCCCTTAACCAAGAAATTCTAACAACAATACAATATGCTACCCCAACAATTTTTTTCAGATCTTCCCCTTTTCTATACTAATAAAACTTCAATGCACAAAGAAACACAACATAGGAGAAGACAAGTGAACTTATCGGATAACACCATGAAAACTGGAAATTCTTCTGGAGAATAGTGTTGGATTTACCTTCGGCACCTCCAATTAATTTAAGTCAGGCAACTGCGACCTTCATAAATATGGAAATAAACTTATACATCTTCCTTTAATCAGATGGGAAAATATCAATAGGGTTGCACACGCTTCATCATGATTTACTTCAAGCGTGCGAAGTGATGGTGAAATGACAAACCTGACACCTTCTTAATTAACCATCACTTCTGCACAGGAAATTTAATATTTTCATGATTAATTTCCACATTTAGAATTTCAAAAATTCGAATAAAGGAATATTCCTTCTTGTCGCGCCATTTTTATTTCCACCAAAAATCTTTTCGGATTAGTTTGAAAAGAACTTATGAACCTTGAACCACTTGAACACGATGTTCAATGGTTCAAGTTCATTTAAGCAATAAAACAGTAACGGTCGGCACATAAACAACAATAGGAACGAGGGACAAAGAAAAGGAATAATTAAAGTGAACCTTGAACCTCTTGAATTGCTTGAAATTTGGTTCAAAGTTCAAGACCGCATATCAACTTAACACAAAAAGAAAGACTCGTGCTCGTCATATAACAATACATTGCCGCGACCCACTAAAAAGGCATTTTTGAACCTCGAACCCTTGAACCACTTGAACACGAGGTTCAATGGGTTAAAAAATTCAATGACTGAAGACCAAGTGAATGCATTTGAAAATTTGGTGACAAAGACCGGAACAACTGACTTTTTTCCTTTTTAAAACTGCGCTTTGAACCTTGAACCCTTTAAACCTTTTGAAAAAAGAGTTCAACGGTTCAAGTACAAAGAGAACAAATGATCTGATGGAAACAAAAGGCACAAAAAGATAACCCACAAATTGGAATATATTTTTTTTAAAAGGAAAACTTATGGGTGGACTAACAATGTGGAATTAGAATTGATAAATGATAAAGGCTATATGAAAGTATAATGAACAATTATAAGATGTAAACATAGATTATTTATTTAAAACATTAAATATTTAAATATTTAATAAATAGGCATTTAATAATATAGTTGGTATATATGTTTAAATATATATTAGTCAAAATTTATTTTAACTAAAAAAAATAGTTCTAAAGTAAAATAAATTAATTCTTAATAATAATAATTAAGTTAATAAAAAAACTTTTTAAAGGAAAAAATTAATTAGAAATTTTATCTATAGAATAAAATATTAAGTATGATTGGGATATTTTGAATATTATGTATCTTCATCATTCAAAATACTTTACTCGAAACAAATAATTATTTAAATGCAACCTATAAAAAAAAATGAGAACTGATGCATGTTCATCACTTGTATATCTAATATCAAGGTTCAATACTATTTTACAACCATAGAAACAATAGAAACATCTCTCAGAGTATTTGACAACCTTACCAATTAAATGTATTTCAATCTCTACACAATTGAATTTCAAACAACAAAGTTTAGAATGCGTGCATTTCAATCTCTACACAATTGAATTTCAAACAAGAAAGTTTCCAATGTGTTGAGAGAAAACGCAGAACTTCCCTAAATAATTCACGCTTTTAATATATAAATACTTGTCTTTATTATCATTGCATATAATTTTGTAATTTCAAAACAAATGGCAGACAAAGGAGTTGTGATGGGCTCTTCATTGTATGCTTGCATTCTTATTCTTCTTATTTTTCTTTCACCAATTACAGTGATGGGCGAGATATATTCATACAATTTTTCTTTGTCATAAGTTTGCTTAGAAACATCTAATGGGGATGGTCAGTTTAAATGTAATCTTTTTCTTCATGAAATATTTCTTCTTTTAATTGAAATGCAGGGTCTTCAGTCACTGCGCAACCATGTGGCAGTTGTACGGGATGCAGTAAAGACACCATGCGGGATTGTTCACAATGCCTTATCACCCCTACCCAAAAGTGTTGTCAGCAAACTGATAATAGCTTTGTGTGCTGCTCTGCCTGCACATCACCATAAACATTACTATTGTACCCAATCATTCTTCTTTCTTCTATAGGAGGTATTCTTAGTATTCCTAGTATTTTCTCTCTCTTTATTTAGAGAATAAGAGAGTGAGAAGATATCATGGAATGGAAAGATAGAAGATGTGGTCTTATGAATAAATACAAATTGTGCTTTGAGATTATTTGAAATCTTTTTAAAAAATAGAAGTATCTTACTTGTTAAACTTCTAAATTTAATTTTTATTAAAAGATAGTTTTGGATGGAAATAAATTATTTTTACTTGTTTTTATTATGCACATACAAAATATTTTATTAATTTAAATTCTATCCAAAAAATAGTTTTGGAGGAAAATAAATTATTTTTACTTGTTCATTTTTTATTTGTTTTTATTATGCATATACAAAAATCTTATATTCATGAGATCACTAGTCTTCTTAAATGTCAGAGTTTAATAGTTTCTTTTTTGAGTTTAAACTTCTAAGTTGAACTGCTACAAAATTCATGGGACCACCAGTTTTAAAACTAAAATCTCAAGGACCTAGCATTATACTTTTCAATAAGTAATTTAAGTTATTTTTTATAATTTTTTTTTAAATTTTTTAAATTGTACATGCTTAGTTGATTGTATTGAAAGTATTTTGGTTTATTATTAAATAGTTTATTAGTTTTGAGATTTAAGTATTATAAATTAAATTTAATTAATTTTTTTATAATTTAAATAATTTCAAGAAATGTTAGAATCTTTAAAATATAATGATATTCATTTTATGTTACCTAAAAATAGATTTGTTAATCTAAAAATTGAATTAAGATGATAGAATTATTAGAATTATTAGATTTGTAGAATTATTTCAGTTTTAAAAAGATAGAATGTTATCAAAAGAAAAACAAATCTATTTAACTAGCATATATACCTTAAATTTTAATTTAATCTATATCAAATAGATATCCTTCTTGAGCTGCCTATTTTTAATCAATTGTATACCCTAAGTTGAAATAGGTGCCTTCAGAATGATAACTCTTTGCTTATTTTATATAGAATAAATTAAAATTTAAGGTATATATGCTAGTGGCAATGGCACCGCCCAACATCGAAAACATAAAATAAATCAATATATATATATATATATATATATATGTGTTGTAGGATCAAAGAAAATACTAAAATCTAAGATATATTAAACTTTATTTAATGGCAAGTATTATGGTTATAATTAGCGTTAGGGTTAAGGTTAGTGTTATGGTCGAGGCATTTACATCATGGTTCCAGTTAGGGTTATGATCATGGTTCTAGTTAGGGTTATGATTAGGGTTAGGGTTATGGTAATGGTTAAGGTTAGCTTCAACGTTAGGGTTTGGTTTTGGTTTAGGATAATCATTAGGGTTAGGGCTATGGTTGTAGTTTAATATTAGTTTTAAACTTATGGTTCGGGTTAGGGTATAGTGAAATGGTTAGAATTATGTTTAGGGTTTACGTCAAAGGTAGGATAAGGGTCAGAATTATAATTGGGGGTATGTTTAGGATTAGGATTTGGTTGATCATTATGTTTTGGATAAGAGTTAAAATTAGTATTATGGTCAAGGTTAAGGTTTACATCATAGTTAGGGTTATGATTAGGTTAGGGTTTAAGGTTAGGATTATGATAATGGTTAGGTTTAGGGCTAGGGTTATGGTTTGTGGTAGTTTTTAAGATTAGGTTTAGGCTCATAGTTGTAGGGTTTACATTATTGTTTGGATTAGGGTTAGTTTGAGGGTTTGGGTTATGGTTACATTTAGGGTTATAAGTATTGTTATTATTAGGGTTAGGATTTACATCTTGATTAGGGTTAGGATTAGGGTTAGTATTATAATTTATTCAGGGTTTAATTATAGTTAGATTTATTATTAGTATTCAAATATGGTTAAGGTTAGGGTTAATGTTAGGATTACGATTAGGGTTATGGTTTGGGGTTATGGTTAGGTTTATTATTAACATCAGGGTTGGGGTTAAGGTTAGGTTTAGGATTATGGTTAGGGTCGTAGTTAACATTATGGCTAGGGTTAGGGTTTACATATTAGCTAGGGTTAAATTTTGGGTTAGTGTTAGGGTTAGGGTTAGGGTGATGATTAACATTATTTTTAGGGTTAAGCTTACGCTTAGGGTTAGGGTGATGACTATGGTTAGGTTAAGGTTTAAGATTAAGATTAGAGTTAGGGTTTAAGATTAGGATTAGGATTATGGATAGGATTACATATAGGTTTTTAGTTATGGTTAGGGTTAGGGTTAGGGCTAAGGATTATTGTTAGGGTTAGGGCTAAGGATTATTGTTAGGGTTAGGGTTTATGGCTATGGTTAGGTTAGGGTTAGGGTTTAGAGTTATAGCTAGGATTATGGTAAGGGTTATAGTTTACATCATGGTTGGGGTTAGAGTTAGGGTTAGGTTTATGGTTAGGCTTAGGGTTACGGTTATTGTTAGGATTATAGCTAGGGTTAAGGTTTACATCATGGTTAGGGTTAAGGTCAAGGGTAAGTAGTAGGATTAATGTTAATGTTTATATCATGGTTATGGTTAGAGTTAGGATTTGCATCATGTTAGGGTTAGGGTCTAGGGTCTGTATTATAGTTAGTTTTAGGGTTATAATTATAGTAATGATTATGATTAAGGTTAGGATTTTCATCTTGATTAGGATTAGGGTTTACATCATGGTTTAAATTATGGATAGGTTTAGGGTGCACATCATGATTAGGGTTAGGTTTAAAGTTATTTTTAGGTAATTACCATCGAGCCCTTAGGATGTTCCAAGATATTAATACCCTTCATATATTATTAATGCATTGTAATAGATGATTGGTGCATCTTAAGAGTTGTAGACCCATTCCCCATTTTTAGGGTTAGGGTTTAGGGTTATGATTAGGTTAGGTTAGGGTTAGGGTTAGGATTATGATTAGAGTAATGGTTTAGAGTTATAGTTAGGACTATGGAAAAGCTTAGGTTTTACATCATGGTTCGGCTTAGGGTTAGGGTTAACATTGGTATTATAGCTAGGGTTATGTTTTACATCATGGTTAGGGTTAGGGTTAAGGGTTACTGTTAGGATTAATGCTAGTGTTTGTAATGGTTTGGGTTAGATTTAAGGTTAGTGTTATGGTTAGGATTTACATCATGAATAGGGTTATTGTGAGGATAATGGTTAGGTTTAGTGTTAAAATCAAGGTCAGGGTTAGGGTTATGTTCTGGGATAGGGTTTAGGATGAGGATTAGGATCAAAGTTAGGGTTTACATAATTTTTTAGGATTAGGGTTAGCTTTAGGGCTTGGATTATGATTAGGAATTGGGTTATAATTATGGTTATTGTTAGGGTTAGGATTTACATCTTGAGTACGGTTAAGGTTAGTATTATAATTTATTTAGGGTTTAATTATGGTTAGAGTTAGAATTAGTATTCATTTATAGTGTTATGGTTTAAGGATAAAGCATGGTGTGAGGGTTAGGTTTATATAATAAAGCTTGATTTTAAGGTCAACGTTAAGGTTTAATTAGGGTTGTATTTAGGATAACGCATCATGAGGGTGAGAGTTAGTATTGAATTTGAATTATGGTTATTGTAAGGATAATGGTTAGGTTTTGTGTTAAAATCATGGTCAGGGTTAGGGTTATGTTTTGGGATAGGGTTTAGGATGAGGATTAGTTTCAAAGTTAGGGTTTACATAATTTTTAGGATTAGGGTTAGCTTTAGGGCTTGGGTTATGATTAGGAATGGGGTTATAATTGTGGTTATTGTTAGGGTTAGGATTTACATCTTGAGTAGGGTTAAGGTTAGTATTATAATTTATTTAGGGTTTAATTATGGTTAGAGTTAGAATTAGTATTCATTTATAGTGTTATGGTTTAAGGATAAAGCATGGTGTGAGGGTTAGGGTTATATAATAAAGCTTGATTTTAAGGTCAATGTTAAGGTTTAATTAGGGTTGTATTTAGGATAACACATCATGAGGGTGAGAGTTAGTATTGAATTAGAATTAGGATCCAATGAGGCTTAGAGCACATATTAAGGTTAGATTAAGGTTTAAGTTGTAGGTAGGGTCTATTTATATGGTTAGAGTTAACTTTAGGGTCTATTTCTAGGGTTAGAATTAAATTTAGGGTTAGGTTATGGTTAGGTTTCAATTATGCTTAGATTAAGGTTGATCTGGTTTATGGTTCAATTAGATCTATATTATGGATATTGTCAAGGTTAGGGTTTGGTTATGGCAAGTTTAAAATTATATTTAAGGTTTGTATAAGAGTTCAATTAGGGTTAAGAAATAACTTTATGATTCTATTATGTTAGGGTTACATTTAAATTAGGATTAATGTTTAATTAGGGTTAGGGTTTGGGATAGAATTCAATTAGGATTAGGGTTCAATAAGTGTTAGGGTTTGGATTAGGTTATGGTTAAATTTAGGTTAGATTAAGGTTATAGTTAATATTAAAATAGCTTAAAATTTCTTTTAATTCAAACAATATTATTAATATAAATTTAAAACAAGTTAAAGTTTCACCCTAACACTACTTAAGTTAAAATCTTCTCTGTTTAACCTTTATAAAATAATTTAAAATATTTAAACTTATTTTAAAATTATTTGAATAATAATAAAAATAACAAACCTTATATCAATACATATTTTATTAATAAATATAGTTGACAAAATAAATTTTAATACAAATTCTAAACTTAAAATAACTATAATATTTTTAAATTCTTAAATAAATGAGGAGTTAGTTAAGGAATAAATTTAAAACAAAAAATTATTTATAAATTGAGATTTTCTAAAAAATAATTAACATTTCTATTTTATTTTCACTTTTTACAAGAAAATCATTTCAAGTTTTAAATATCAATTAGTTTTAACTAGCATATACACCTTAAATTTTAATTTAATCTATATAAAATACACCGAGAGATATCCTTCTCAAGGCACCTATTTTTAATCAATTTGACACCCTAAAGTCAAATAGGCACCTCGAGAAGGATATCTCTTGGCGTATTTTATATAGATTAAATTAAAATTTAAGGTGTATATGCTAGTGGTAGTCGTGCAGCTCAAAATTTAAGGTGTATATGCTAGTGGTAGTCGTGCAGCTCAACGTAGAAAACATAAAATAAATCAATATATAATTATATAGTATCTTTTTATTAAAATAAATTATATTATAATATTATTATATTAATACGTAGAGATATATGAAATTTAATATTTCAATTTAGACTATTTTTTATAGCATATATGTGTTGCAAGATCAAATCAAATACTAAAATCTGAGATATATTAAGCTTTATTTAATCACAAGTATTATGGTTATGGTCAATGTTAGGGTTAAGGTTAGTGTTATGGTTGGTGTTAAAGTTTACATCATGGTTCGGGTTAGATTTATGATTAGGCTTGGTTTTACCATTGGGGTTATGATAATGTTTAGGGGTTATATCATGGTTAGGGTTAGCATCAATGTTAGGGTTTTCTTTTGGTATAGGATTATGGTTAACATTAGGGTTTAGGATTATGATTATAATTATGGTTCTAAGGTTAGGGTTAGGGTTATGGTTACAATTATGTTTAGGGTTTACATCAAACTTAGGGTTAAGGTTAGTATTAGGTTTAGGGTTAAGGTATATATATTTGTTAGAGCATAAAAATGATCAATAATAGGAGTTTCGAGAAGGATATCTCTTGATATGTTTAATATATAATATTGATATGTATAAGTTAGTAGTAGTTATGACACAACATGGAAGACATTGAATATGTTAATATATAATTATACAAATTATTAAGCTTCACGTTAGAGTTAGGTTTTACAATTACAATTATGGTTAGGGTTAAGGTCTACATGATGGTTAGTGTTAGAGTTAAGGATATGCTTTGGGTTTTGGTTAAGGTTAAGGTTTAGGGTTATCACCTTAGTGTTAAGTTTAGGGTTACGACATGATTATTGTTATGGTTAGGGATTAGGTTTATGGCTAGGTTAGGATTAGGGTTAAGATTACGACGAGGGTTAGGGTTTAGGGTTATGGTTCACATCATGGTTGGGGCTATGATTAGTCTTAGGGTTTAGGGTTCTGGTTAGGATTATGGGTAGTGTTAGTGCTATGGATAGGGTTAAGGGTTAGGGTTGGCATAATGGTTACGATTTATATCATGGTTAGAGTTAAGGTTATGGTTTGGTCTATAGTTTAAGGTTGGTGTTAAGGTTTAAATATGTTAACATATAATTATACTATTGTATTATTAAGCTTAGGGCTAGAGTTAGGGATATGTTTTTGGTTTCAATTAAGGTTAAGGTTTAGAGTTATGGTAGGGTTAAGTTTAGGGTTACAACATGATTATTGTTAGTGTTAGGAATTAGGGTTATGGTTAGGTTTGAATTAGGTTTAAGTTTATGATGAGGGTTATTGTTAATATTATGGTTATGGTTATGGTTTGCATCATGGTTGGGGCTATGATTAGGCTTAGGGTTTTAGGGAACTTCTAGTAAGGATTATAGCTAGGGTTAGGGTATACATGATGATTAGGGCTAGAGTTAAGGTTAGGGATAGGGTTTAGGGCTAGGGTTAGGATGATGTTGCGGTTTATATGATGGTTAGGGTTAGGATTATAATTACAGATGACTTTAGAGTTAGAATTATGGTTACAGTTACAACTTAGGATATGCTTTAGGATTAAGGTTAGTGTTAGAGATTATTGTTATGATTACTGTTAGATTTTATGGTTAGGGTTAGGATTTAAATCATGGGTAGGGTTAATATTTAATTAGTGTTAGGGTTAGTGTTTAATAAAGTTATATTTCAAATCCATTATGATTTAGTTAGGGCTATAAATAGTGCTACAATTTGAATAGGGCTAAGGTTTAAGGATAAAGCATGTTTTTTGGGTTAGGGTTATGGTTAAGATTATGATTATGGTTATGGTTTACATCATGGTTGGGGCTATGATTAGGCATAGGGTTTAGGGATAAAATATGTTGTTAGAATTAGGGATTTATAAAAAATCTCGAGTTTGAGGTTAGGGTTAATATTTAATTAGTGTTAAGGATACCATTTAATTAGGGTTAGGTTCAAGTTATGGGATACATTGGCATAAAGGTTAAATTAGGGTTACGGTCAATGTTAGGTTGAGTTTAGGGTTAAGACTACCTTAAGGTTTAGGTTGTTTAAGATTATTAATGTTAGGATTAATTTTAGGGTCAAGTTATTGTTAGGGTTCAATTACAGTTATGGTGAAGATTAGGCTATGATTAAAATTACTATTATAGGATAAAGCGTGGGGTTAGGGTTAGGGTTTGAGCTATAGTTTACTATTGGGATTAAGGTTTAATCAAGGTTATAGTATGTTAGCATAAATATTTAATTAGCATTAGGATTCAATTAGCTCTAGATTAGGGATATTATGAAGGTTAGGGTTTGACTACATGGTAAGGATTTGGTTAGAGTTATGGTCAGTATTATAATTAAATAAAGGTTAGAATTAGGTTTGTGATTTATTGACATTGGGTTTAAGGTTTGGGCTATAATTTTGTTACAATTAGGGTTAGTATCAATTATGGCTACTTTAGGATTTAGTTAGGATTATGATTATTATTACAATTAAATTAGGACTAAATTAAGGTTAGAGTTAGTGTTATGATTAAAATAGGGTTAGCATGGTTTACGTTAGTATAAAGGTTTAATTAGGGTTAGGGTTCAATTAGGTTTGGGTGAAGAATACAATCAAGGTTAGGTTAGGTTTAAGGTTAAGGTTATGCTAGGGGTAGGGTTTAAGTTCAAGATAGGATTTAATTATGATTATAATTAATTTTAGGGTGAGGTTTTTGTCATGGGTCAATTATGATTATATTAGGTTAGGATTGATGCTAGGTCATAATGAGGGCTGCCATTCTAGGAATCTTATTTGGGTTAGGGTTTAATAAGTATTTGATTTAGTATTACAATTCAATTAAATTTTAATTAGTTAAGGTTAGGGTTAATGTTTAATAAAAAATATATTTAGAAACAAGAATTTAGAAAAAAAGTATACTTCCCATGTAGGAGTCAAACACAAGTCAACAAAAAATATCTTATTGCCTAATTTACCATGAAACCCAAAATGTTGACATCCAACACATTAATTTAAAATGGATACATTATAATAGAATCTAACTTGAATGATCAATGTAGCCAAACCTATGGTACTGGTAAGATTATAATAAAATTGTAAGTCCAAATTGAGTTTTTGATTAAAATTATTAGCACACAAATTCTTATTGATCTTTCTAAATTAAAAAAATAAAAATTATATATTATTTTTGAAATATTTGTGCAACTCAACTAAAAATAAATAGAATATAAATAGAAAACTCACATAAATTAGAAACATTTAATAATAAATATATTATATAGTATTTTTTAAATATTTTTGTAGATATGTAACTTATTTTTTTGAGTTTAGAAACATTATATTTTTATGGTTGAAATTTAGAAACATTAATTTTTTTTTTCATCTTTTTAAATTGAAAAAAAAAATCACATCTATATGATAAATTAGGAACATTTAATAATAAATATATTATATAGTATTTTTAAATATTTTTGTAGATATGTAATTTATTTTTTTGAATTTAGAAAAATTGTACTTTTATGGTTGTAATTTAGAAACATTAAAATTCTTTTTCATCTTTCTAAATTGAAAATAATAAAAATATTTGTTTAGGCATGTAATTGTATTTTTTATGTTTAAGATTTAGAAACATTGATATTATTTTTTATCTTTTTGAATTGAAAATTAAGATTCTTTCCTTACTTTTTATTCTCATAATATTGCTTCTAATTTTATTATTCCTAATCTTATCTTTTATAGTGAAAAATAATTGACCATAATAACATTCAATGTACCCATCAATATCTTAGGAAAAAAGACTAAAGTCTGTTTCATCACTATGTGCAAATGAAAATTGTTGATATCAAATTGATACTAATATTTCTATTGTAATTTTTTTTTCTTTTGCATGCAAATCAATTGAAATTGTAAAATTAAAATAAATCTTGTACTTTTGCAATTTATAAACCAGGGCTGCATATGATGTTGAATTGAAATTGACTAAGTGTTCTCAAGATCAATTCGCCATTGAGCAGAATACTATCTTCCCGATTACTCTATGAGAGGGAGCATTCCACCAGGAGACAAGCTGCAAATCAAACAAAGCTCCCCAGTAGACAAGCTGCAAATCAAACAAAGCTCCCCAGTAGACAAGCTACAAATCAAACAAAGATTCATCATATAATGATAATACTTCATATTTGTAACCCTAGTCTGCCATGAAAGAGTATTATAGCACAAAATAGAGTTTGTACATGAAAGAGTATTATAGCACAAAATAGAGTTTGTACATGGAAGAGTTCTTGTAGCTTGCTCTTCACAAGGCAGTACTCATGCTTCATATACTGCAAACATTGTAGACACCTGCACAGATAAAATAATTGCTTTTAAAATCTATCAAAAATTATAAAACCAGACTAAAATCAAAATGTGCAGTTAATAAATTAGTTAAAGTGCTAAAAAATCAAAATGTACAGTTAATAAATTAGTTAAAGTGCTAAAAAATAGAGTTATGATGACCTGCAACATCCATGTATGGTTGCATCCTATATTGAACATCTCTCATAGATTTGATCAATAAAGAAACACCAAATTTCAAAGAATGGAAGAATATTTTAAATATTGAAAATCAAATATCTCATTTTTAAAAAAAATTGAAAGACAGAAAGCCCACAGAAATTATGATAGTCTTCATAAAGATGATGAAAATATTTAATAAAATACTGTATCTTCTATTTTTTAAAATTAGAATCAAATGCATCCATAAATGGTTCTCTCATAAATCCCTTAACAAGGATGTTAAATGGAGAGCTGTAGAGACTCAGATTTATGTATCATTACAGCACAGAGTGAAGACATGAAGATGAAAAGCTCGCCTGGAAGACAGGAAAGAGAACCTCAAAATATTGCAGTTGTTGGATACATAAGAAGAAAAGCAAACATAAATCATATAAGCGAATTTTAAAACAGGCATCCAAATGAGGGATACATTAAACAAAATTGATTTCAGGAGGTTCGATATAACAATGATTATGACAACATAGGTAACAGTAACTTGAAATGAAAGCCATTATTCATTTAAAGAGACCATAGTGAATGGCTGGTTTTCCACCACAGCCATTATTCATTTAAAAAAACCATAGCGAATGACTGGTTTATTAATTGACATGTTATAATTTCAAACTCAACCCAAACAAAACAGAATCAACAAAAAATATTATTCAAACATTTACCAAAAAAGGACAAACCATTCAGAGCATGATGTCGTGATACCATTCAGGTTGCATGTCTTCAGTGCTAGCTACAACTGTAAGAGCTATAAAATCAATAATGAAAAGTATTGTGGTAAAATCAATTTTAATATTTTTAAAATCAATTTAGGTGCTAATTTATTAATATGGTCATAACTACTACAATATAACAATATAAATAATACAATATTACGTCCATCCGTGTGCTGCATAGCCATCTACATTCAATAATACGGCAACCCAAATCAAATATAGTAGCAATCTAAGAGGTATCAATGGAAGGGAAAATTCAGGCAATCCAAACAATGTTAAACAGTAATATGATCAAAACCATTTTAAAGAATTTGCTTAAGCATTCAAATAGGTGACATTACATTTAATTTGGAAATGGTTGAGTAGAAATGTAATAATACCCAAACGGCACAATCCACATATGAAAGATCGATCGTAAGTACAAACAAAGCTGTCTCCTGTTATGGTGACATTACAAAATAATTTTCTCTGGACGTTACACTGTCAATTAATTTCCTGGATTAATCACAAACCCATCGTGAGGCACAGGAAGATACATGACAGGCGATTGGCAGGAAGATACATGACAGGCAATTGGGAGGAAGAAATATTTCTTATCATCTTACCTCTGGTACTTAAATTGTAGTGCCTCGTTCTTCAATGAGTGCACACCAAAAACAAATGGTGCCGGTACTAAACAAATGTCATGGATTTATTTCTTTTATAAAGACAACAAGTAGCATGTTATAGAAGAATAAACGTCTCAGCTTTTGTAACAGCGAAGACCACTCTTCTACCACCGTCCGATGAAGTAATGGCAGATTTGTAACTGCAAGAGCATGCAATATTGAATGTGCATTTGTAACGGTCAGAAGAGCATGCAGACTACGAGATATGCATTTGTAACTCTCAGAATATGAAACATTTCTTTTTTCTTACACTGTTATTCATGATGACCTCGTATTGATGTCATTGTAGGTTACGCCTTTCGGCGTAATTAATTGAAATTCTAAACTTAAAATAACTATAATATTTTTAAATTGTTAAATAAATCAAGAGTTAGTTAAAGAATAAATTTAAAACAAAAAATTATTTATAAATTGAGATTTTCTAAAAAACAATTAGCATTTCTATTTTATTTTCACTTTTTACAAGCAAATCATTTCAAGTTCTAAATATCAATTAGTTTTAAAATAAATGGTAGTTTGAGTTAATTTAAAAGTAGAATCTAAATATAAATAGAATCTTTCTATATTTTCTATATATATGAGAAAAATTTCTATTCTATTCCCTTTTGCATGCAAATGAATTCAAATTCTAAACTTAAAATAGCTTTTTTTTTATAGTTGTTAAATTGATTTTTTAGATTTATAATCGTGACACTGTCATACAAATCATACATACCATTTTTGTTCAATAAAAGATGTCAATGGACAAGCTGTTAATTAATTTGACGTGTATTTTAAAATTTATTCTAAAATTAATTGTTGATTCATTTAACAACATTAAAAAAAACTATTTTAATTTTAAAATGTGAATTGATAGTGAATTGATTTTCATGCAAAACCAAAAAAGGTCGAATAGAAATGTTGTTAAATGAATTAATATCAATTAATATCAATTAAAAATATAATATCAATTAATTTTTACTAATGCCTCTAGATTATAAGTTTAATTTTTATTTAAAAATATATAAATAATATATTACATAAATAAGTATAATAAAAAAGTAGAAATATCAAATTACTATTGATAATATTCATTTATTCTTATTTATCGAATATATTTATTAATGAAGATAAAATAGAAATCGGTGGTCTGTGTTTTTTGGTGACTCTGCGTTTGGTTGAGATCTGGCATCCGACGTGGCGACCCTCGCTTGACAGTCACTCCTCCCAATGTTCCAGGTGTGTGCGTTCCTTACTGTATTTATAGTTAACTCATAATGTCCGCTCTACCATTATTACCTCTGGCAGAAGCCGTGCCGCCCGCAGTGAAACCCATTAATGCATCTAACACTACCTCTGCGTTTAAACCTAACACTACCGAAACCGAAAAAAACAATGCTCAGTCAGTCACGAAAACCTTCTCTGAGGCGGTGGCGAATTCCTCTGTCGCTGCTACCGCTAGGTTTAGTGCTTCTCCTCAACATGAAGAGACCGAACCAGGTAAGAGATCTATGGGTGGTTTGAGGCCTTTTTCCATCTCCCCTAACCCTGAAATGTTAGATGAAATAGAGAAAGAAAAGGGTAGGTTAAAGAACTTTGCAATTTTTTTCGCTGCTGTTGATGTTAAACGAAGCCCTGCAAGAAAATTTTTGGATGATTGGTTTTATAACTATTGGAATTTGAAATTAGGGTATAGCATCTCTTTCTGTCATCAATTGCAGAAGGGTCTATTTGTCATCTTTTTTAAATCTGCAGAAGCCAGGAGGCTGTCCTCAAAAGGCAGTATTGGAATGTAGGTAATACATCCTTTCGAGCCTTAGCTTGGTCTCCAGAGGCTATACATGAAGAGGTGTTGGCCTTGTCTGCACCAAGGTGGATCATTGTTAAAAATCTGCCCCCATATCTTTGGCGATTCATTATACAGTTGTTGGAGCCACTCGGCAAGGTCATTAGGTTTGATGATTCCTCTCGATTGGTTCCACACATGGACGCTAGAGTGCTAGTGTCGATTAAGCCGGGCATTGAAATCCCTCCGGCTCTTGAAATAAACATTTCAGGGGATGTAATCTCTTGTCCTCTGGAGATTTTAGGGGGACTAAATGCTTGTTTTCTTTGTAAGAAGGAGGGACACCTTCGTCGTGACTGCCCCATCATCAAAAGGAAAAATGAGACTAACTCAAACCCTAAATCTTTTGATACTGGTAAATTGAACAACTCTGTTCCTACTAATAAAAACAATGAAATCTCTACAGTGTTGTCTGCCCAACCTGCAACTAACAATAAAAATCACGACAATACCATTGCGACCAAACCCCAACTAGATGTTAACATGACAGATGGTTTTCAAGTTGTTAAAAGGAAATCGGATAAAAAAAGAAGAAGGAAAACTAACATCTCTGATGCCCTTAGTGATAAAATTAATAAATCCAATACTCCACCGGTGACCTCTACACCTACTGCTCCTCTTACCTCAATAGATACCTCCCCCATTGTGGCCAAAATTAAGACTTTCAAAGAAATTGAGGAAGGGTACTATTTGGAAATTGTACCAGCAAATAATGGTAACTTGATATCTATCCCTCCCAAGCACACAGATGATCAATTTTACTCTACTCCTACGGTTGGACCTGGCAGAGGAAATGACCAATCTAAAATTCCTGATGCGGAAGCTGAAGATTTAGATTGGCAAAAAGATTTCCCCAAGTCTAAGCGTCGGGGTAGACCTCCTGGGTCCAAAAATAAAAGCCCTGTTGGGCCCATGAGTGAAGAAGGATCTGCACAATACAATACCACCAATACAGGTGGATCTATGGACCTTACTTGCGTCCCTACTGACAACAGATTAGAATGAATTTTATCTCATGGAATGTAAGGGGCCTTGAGTCCCCGGATAGGAAATACATTGCTAAGCGTTTTCTGGACACTATTAGCAACAAAGACTTTATTATGTTGCAAGAAATTAAAGCTGTTGATTTTATTTTAGATCTTAATCTTGAATTCATCTGGAAAGATTCAATTAAATTATGTTCTGCACACTCCAAAGGAAAGGGAGGCACTGCGCTACTTATTAATCCTAAATGGTCCAAACACATTGTTGATAAAGGTAGATCCCCATGCAATAGTGCTGTATGGGCATCTATCTGTATCAATAATGTTACATTTGGAGTCTGCTCCATTTACGCTCCCAATGAACCTCAGGAGAGAGCTGAACTTTGGTTATGGATATCATCCCTTCCAGACATCCCATGGATATTGGGAGGAGACTTTAACATGGTTGAGTCTCAAAAAGACAAATCTGGAGGCAGACCATTTAACTGGAAACCTACTGAAGTTATGCCTTGGAATAATATGATCCAAGGAAAAAAACTGTTTGACCCTCTGAAAAACATTGACAATACCAATACTAATCTGAAGTATACCTGGTGTAACTTTCAACAGGCCTCCTCCCATATCTATGCCAGACTTGACAGATTCTATGCTCACTTGAACAGTTTCTCCTTCATACCTGACAAAAATGGCAATGCTGTATCTGTTCACCCTACGGCCCTATCAGACCACCATCCTATTTCTGCTTGTATCAAACTATCTTGTGTTCCACAAGCACCTCTAGTTGGCAAATCTAGATATATTCTTAATACCTCTTTGCTAAAAGATGAAGACATATTGATAGCCATTCAACTTATAAGCTCCTTTAATAAGAATAGTTATCCTTCCCTTTCCTACTGTGATAGATGGCAAAAGAATCTTCTTGCTTGGAAAGCCTTACTTCAAACGATTGGCCAAAAGAAGGCCAAGGATTATAGATATATTGAGAAATCCCTCTCGGATAAGCTTTGCTCTGCTAAAGCTAGTATGCAGAGCAACTCGACTAATCAAAATCTATTACCTATGGTATCTAGAGCTAGGGACAACCTTAGATTACATCAGCAAAAACTTGTTAATGGTGTCAAGATCAGATGCAGGGCTCACTGGCTTCAATTCGGTGATAAAGGTACAAAATTCTTTTTTAACTATCTTAAGCAAAAACATACGAACGAAACTATCTCAAGCATCTCTATGGAGAATATTGAGCTAGTGGACCCTGAGGAGATAAAGGCTACCTTCTCCAAATACTACTATAATCTGTTTACTTTTGAGGACACTATGGAATCCGCTAAGCTCAGAAAACAAATTAGAACCATTATACCTAATAAGATAACCCAGTCCGATTCTGATTCTTTGGGACAAAGCATAACTAAACAAGAGATTGTTAATGCTATCAATACTCTTAAAAAGGAAAAATCTCCTGGGCCTGATGGTATCCCAGCTGAGTTTTATCAAGCTAACATTGATTGGATAAGCTCCGATCTCCTTGACCTGTATAATGAAGCTTTTGATAAAGGCTCTCTCGGCAACATGATAAACAGGGGTATTATCAAATTAATCCCTAAAGAGGGAGACAAAACTAATATCAAAAACAGGAGACCAATTATGCTTCTGAATGTATCATATAAAATTTTGGCCAAAATTCTTGCTCGTAGATTAGAAGGTATCCTGCCTAAGTTTGTGAGCCCTACCCAGACTGGTTTTATTAAAGGTAGATACATACTGGAAAATCTTATAACCAGTTGGGAAGCAATGAAATGGGCTAAGACCTCCAACCAAAATGCTGCTATCCTTCTCTTAGATTTTGAGAAAGCCTATGATAGACTAGAATGGAGCTTTATTGATACTATGCTCAAGGCCTTTGGTTTCCCTAACCTATACTATAAGTATATCAAACTTTTGCTTAAAGATGCTATGGCCCAAGATGATATTAATGGATCTCTTTCGGAGCCCTTTCCTCTAACTCGATCTATTAGACAGGGATGTCCACTTGCCCCTGCTCTATTTGTAATTGCTTCTGAAGCTCTTACCTACATCCTTACTGACGACACTTTATCCCCGGCTGTCAAAGCTATCACTCTTCCCAACAATGAGGATCTGTCTATCTGCCAATTCGCTGATGATACTAGCTTATTCATTAAGACGGAAGATGATAACTTTAATTGTCTTACTAAGAAACTTGATCTCTTCTGCTCGATCTCGGGTGCTAAACTATCTCAGGCCAAATGTATTTGTCTTGGCTGGGATGAACATCCTCCGGGGTGGTTGTTGAAATTTGGCTTCCAGTGGGGTTGCCCAACCACCATAACAAAATACCTGGGCATCCCTTTTGCTGTTGATCCCTCTATTAAGGATATGTGGTTATGGGTTAAGACCAAAATCACAAAAAAGCTTAATAGCTGGTTCAACCGATTCCTGTCACTTGCTGGCAGACTTCAAGTCTGTCAAAAGATTTTATCTTCATACAACATATACTACGCTTCTACTTGGATGTTCAACAACTATCAAATTTTAGAAATCCAGAAGTCTATAAGGAACTTCCTTTGGTCAGACAGTAAAGGAAATAAAAAGTGCCACATGGTTAAATGGGACTGGTGCTGCACTAATAAAAAATATGGAGGGCTTGGGCTAAAAGACCTTAGACTCCAAGGTATTGCACTTGCCACCAAGTGGATCTCTCACTGTGTAGATGGAGAAGAACCATGGAAAGTACTTGTTAGGAACAATATCTTGAGAGGTTACCCAAAAAAAGCTAAAACTTGGAAAAATCTCCCATTTGCTGATATCATCTTTGGTAAATTTCCTACTGCTGTGCATGGCTCTGCAGTATTCAAAACATTATGGAGAGCTTGGGAGTTGTCTAGACACTGCATTTCTGATAATGCATTCCATTCGGACGACTCTCTACATGGTGAGAGGTCTATTTGGTGGAATCTGTATCTCCAAGGGAAGCCGCTTGCCTTGACTCAAGGCTGTTCGGCCAAAGTATGGAATAACTTGGGAATCTCCACATTCATGGACCTTTTTGAAAATGATTGCTTGATTAATTGGGATGAGTTAAGATATAAATATAATCTTCCTGTCGCTCATAAAAAAACATACTCCATGCTTACTAGAGCCTGCTTGAATATCCCTTCAAACTACCTCGTTGACTCTCATAGATTCACTAACAGCAAATGGACTGATGGTTCTCTTCTGACTAAACTTAAAGCCAAAAATGTTTACAACTCCCTGAATAATAATCTTAGTATTATTAAGCATGTTAATAATGTGTGGTATACTGACCTGGAGATGAAGGACTGGAATAAAATTTTTAAAAGAATCTGGAAATCCTCCATTGACCCCAAGATCAAATGTTTTAGATGGTTATTGTTAATTAATAGAATACGTATTAACAATTACCAGATGAATTATGATAGTTGTACCTTCTGCAATAAACCTGAAACTTGTAGACATATATTCTTTGAATGTAATTTTGCAAAGAAAGTATGGGAATTATGTGGAATTACGTACCCCAAGTACATTGATATCTTTGAAATTATTACAGGTTGCATTCATGGACTTAAAAATGATTCTAATATTCTATGGTTCATTATTTCAGCTAACCTTTTATGGCAGCTATGGAAATGCAGAAATGAGGAAAGGTTTCAAGGTGCACATAGATCTCTTACTGAGTTATACCTTAAACTCACCCTTATTAAAATCTCTTCGTAGGTTTGTATTACGATGATGATCGAGAGGGAGAAACTGATCAGATTCCTCAAGATGGGGCACTCTACTATGTTCGTGTTTGAAATGAAAGACGGTTACGACTATCGTAACCACATGAACAATATGGTTTTTTTCAATAAAACGGTGAAAAAGCTGCACAAGGAAATTACCAAAAACAAGAATGTGACTGATGATCAGATAAAAATGATTGCTCAAATCCAAGCTAATAAAAGCATCGCTTGGATGGAAGGACCTCTCGGATGGACAACTTGGGTTGATCAGTTTGAAGACCTACTGCATTAATACCTTTTATGCTATTGTATAGCTGCTTCACTATGTAATTTACATTTTTGGCTGCTCTTGTGACTTACTCTCCGTGTGAGGCATGCCTCCGGAGCTGACTTAATTTTGGAACCTCCTCGTGCTGTAATTCTGTTGATAACACTATATTTAATATAAAAAATATATTTATTAATAAAGTATATTTTGATACAACCTTTGTTAATTTTATTATTATTCAAATAATTTTTAAATATTTTATTAATGTTTCAAATTATTTCATAAAGCTTAAACCTATTTGATTTTATTATCATTAGGGTTTGATAAGAATAATATAATTTTAATTATAAGAAACTTTAAACTATTTTAAAATGTCTTTATTTCATAAGAACAAAGTTTCAAGGTAATTATTTCATAAAAATATTGAAATAAGAAAGAAAATATTTATAATAAAAGTACATAATAATAAAGATTCTTTTAATATTTTATAAAAAATGAAAATAAATACATTATCCTACAATAGTTATTACCATCAGGATTTGATAAACATTAAAAAGCATACTCTAATCATTTAAAGTTATATAAGTTTTAGTTTTAAATTTATTCTAAAACTAATTGTTGATTCATTTAACAACATAAAAAAATAGAAACCCTAACTATAATGAAAACCTTACCATAATCAAATCCTCACCTTGAAAATATCTCTAATCTAGACCTAATTGAACTCTAAACCATAACTTGACCCTAAACTTAAATATAACCCTAACTTCACCCTTACTACAACCCTAAACCTAACCCTTAACACTAACACTTAACCTATGATATAAACCCTAACCCTTGACATAATCCTAAACGTAACCCTAATCGTAAGCCTAACCATAATCTTAACCCTATCCCTAACCTTAACCCTAACCATGATATAAATCCAAACCCTAAACATTAGCCTAACCCTAACAATGATGTAAATCCTAACTACAATCCTAACCCTAACCCTTAACTTTAACTCTAACTCTCTAATATAAACCTTAAACCCTTAACCTGAATCTTAACGTTGTGATATAAATCCTAACCCTAAACACAAAACTAACCATAATTGTAAATCCTAACCCTAATCTTAATCCCATGATATAAAGTCTAACCCTAGAAATAATCATAACAATAACACTAAATCCTAATCCTAACAACAATTGTAAGCCTAACCCTAACCTTAACCCTAAATACAAAATCTAACCATTAACCTAACCCTAACAATGATGTAAACCCTTACTGCAATCCTAACCCTAACCATTAACCTAACCCTAAAAGTGATGCAAACCATAACTATAAATCCAAACCATAACCATAATTATAAATATAAACCCTAACCCTAGACACAATCCTAAATATAACGCTAAATCCTAAGCCTAACCACAATCTTAACTCTTTCCCTAACCTTAATCATAACCATGATATAAATCTAATTCCTAACCATTAACCTAACCTTAACAATGATGAAACCCTAACTCTAATCCTAACCCTAACTCTAACCCTCTAATATAAACCCTAACCCTAACATTGTGATATAAACCCTACCCCTAAACATAAAATTAACCATAATCATAAATCCTGATCCTTCATATTCCTTGTCGGCATCCTTATTCTTATTCTTCAGCCATTGGCATTTCCTATCCTTCAGCGATTGGCGTTTCCTATCCTTCAGCGAATGCTGTTTTATAATTTATTCATTTCATTTCATTAGTAACTGTAGGAATACGATACAATTCTTTTTTGTTTACACCGTTACAAATGGGTGGGTGGCATTGTAGGTTACGCCTAACAAGCAGTAAATTGGTGATGACGTGGGAGAAAAGAAAGTATTACATATTTGGGCTTATGAACAGTAAACTGATTGATGTTTGAGTTATCTAACGCATTAAACAACGTTGGTAAGAACAGAAAGAAAAGAAATGGCAGAGGAGTTTTCATATCTTCGCATATGAAGAGCAAATTGATTGATAATTGGCAGATTTTACCGAGGCATTCAGGGAACAAGCCAGCGCAGCAAAGACGGCTCAAAGATAACATTTCCTATTACATAGACTCATTTTCCAATGAGTTCAACAATAGTTTATATACATAATTAGTTTTCACCTAGTGATACACTTTGATATGAATGCATGGTTCAACCTCCATTAATTATTCATTACATCATTGTACATCATAATGATGTTTCTTATACATTTAATATTACTGTCACATTCAGAGAAGTATGATTTATGATTTATATTACTGTCACATAACTAAGTGGAAGATTTTCATACACCCTCTTATTCATTACATCATAACATCATGATCCTTAGAAAAAAAAAAATTACAAGATGATTATGATGATTCTATGTATTCTTTTTTATATGTGAAATAATTACGCCGAGAGGCGTTCCTACAGTCGCAGCAGGGGGAAGTGAAGGCATCCGTGTATACACTAAAGAAAACGGATGATAGTTACGTTTTCAAAAAGTTGGATGGTCACAGTCACAGCAGGAGCAAGTTACACACTATCCTGCAGCGGTTACATGCATGCTCCAAACACAATATGATTTGAATCAAAGATTCTGCAACAGTTACAGATTGCATACTACAAACGACTGGGATGAAGAATGTAACCGAACGTTACAAGGAAGTTGAAACAATTGAAACGATTGAAGCGATTGAATTTTCTTGGCTGTCCATCGTGGCATCAAGAAAGCTTTTGCAGTCAAAGTGATGAGTAAGGAACAGATGAAAGCCTACAAATTGGCAGCTACGGAGAAGGAGATTCTGTCTTCATTGGATCATCCATTTCTGCCGTCTCTGCTTACCCACTTTGAGTCAGAGACTCATACATTTCTGGCCATGGAGTATTGTTCTGGAGGAGATATTAACGTGTTGAGGCATAGGTAACCCAGTAAAACCTTTTCAGAGTCCACCATAAGGTGAATATTTGTGTTTATGTGTTCTTCTATATTTCTAACTTGCATTTGGTGGATGTCTGTGTCCTGCTTTATTCTGATTTACATGCGGAAATAACCCAAACAACGCGTTCACCGAAAATTTCAATATCAATCTAATTATATTTGTTATGTTTTTGCAGTCGGTATCGGGGGATCCTGGTGCATAAACTTCTCCTCTATAATTGGAGACTTTTTGAGAGAATAAACTAATTAAACACTTTGTACGATTATCTTTGTTACTATATAATTGTGCAGATATTTTTTGTCTGTATATATAACAGAGAGATTCCTCAAGGTCAACAGGTGAAATAATGGTAATTGAAGTCATTTTTTTAGATGATCACCTGTCTTCATCCATGTGCAGGTTTTACGCAGCAGAGGTGATTGTAGCGTTGGAGTATTTGCACGAGAAAGGAATCGTATATCGAGATCTGAAGCCAGAGAACATATTGGTGCAAGATAGTGGGCACATAATGCTCACTGATTTCGATCTGTCCCTGTGTCTCATATCTGATCATGGCGAATATAACGAATGGAAATCTCGTTCGTTTGTGGGTACGGAGGAGTACATCGCACCAGAGGTCCTGTGGGGCAAATTCCATTCATACCCAGTCGAGTGGTGGTCTTTCGGCGTCTTTCTATACGAAATGAGTCACGGTCAGACACCTTTTAGGGGGTTTAGTCGAAAGGACACCTTTGTGAATATTATGAGCAAGGACCCCTTTTTCTCATCCTCATCTTCTCTGGATGATCTTATTCAGAAGCTCCTTGCGAAAGAGCCGACAGAGAGGCTAAACAGAAAGCAAATAAAAAGCCACCAATTCTTTTGGGACATGTGATGGGATCAACTGCAGTTTGTTTCTAGGCCTCCTTTTGTGCCGCCGCTCTCTCCTGAACCTCTTCTCACTTTTCACAAAGAAAATGAAGAAGAAGAAACAGAAGACATAAGCTGCGGCTATGTGGAATCAAGTCAATGATTGATTTGGCCTCAAAAACTATTTACCTATATAAAATTAAGGTGAAAGTAAAATTACATTATCAAAGTTTACATGTTTTCAATCTTATAAAATTAGATTAAAAAAATCACAATCAATTATTCATTATTATAGATGTGTTTGTTATTTTTAAAATATATTTATATTTTTTTTTTTTTAATTTCTATTTTGATAATAATTTCACTTTATTTTGTTAAAATGTGTAGATTACCAAACAATTGTAGCAAAACCAACATCTATAACTTTTTGTCCTCTTATCAATATATTAAGAAAATGATAATAAATGTTAAGAATGCAAATAATATGTATATGATTTCAAAAAAAATATTGTAAAAATTAATTTATTATAATAGTATCAATTTAGAAAGAGAAAGGAAGAAAAGAATCCTAATTTTTAATTTAGAAAGATCAAAAAGGAATTTATATGTTTCTAAATCTTAAACATAAAAAATATTATGTTTCAAATTTACATCTAATACACAAATATTTAAAAAATAATACACAATCTTTAATTTTCAATTTAGAAAGATAAAAAACAATTCTTATGTTTCCACATTTTAATTTCTAAATTGGAAAGATCGAAATTACATACACAAATATTAAAAGAACTTTTTATGTCTCTAAATTTTAATCATAAAAATATAATGTTTCTAAATATAAAAAAAAATCAAAACTATGTATATAAATAAATATTCTTAAAAAAATTATATACTCAAATTGTTTCATAAAGGTTAAACCCTTAAATTAAGATTATATTTTAATTATGGTTATGGTTAGGGTTGGAGTTTGATAAGATCTTAATTATATTTTTCTTTATAGTTAGAGTTTAAATTTTATTAAGTTTAGAGTTAGATTTAAGGTGACGAGTAAGATAATTTTAATTAAAAGAAATTTTAAACCTCTAATCTTACCTAATTGAAATCTAAGCATAACCTAACCCTAAACTCAATTGAATGCTAACTATAAACCTAATTTAACCCTAACTCTACTCCACATTCAAACAAAACCTTAAATAAAATTGAACCCTAAACATACCAATAAACCTAATTGAACCCTAACCCTACACCACACTCAAAGAAAACCTTAAATAAAAATTGAACCCTAAACTTATCAATAAACATAATTGAACCCTAACTCTGAACCTTTAATTAAACAATAAATCAAATTGAACTTTAAACCTAATGCTAAACCAAAATAAACCATAACCTTAAATATTATTAAACCTTAATACTATAACGAATTGAACCCTAATCTTGAACCCTAACCCTAACTATAACACTAAACCAAATTAAACCTTATCCCTTAAACAAATTGAATTGTAATCATAATCTTGATTTAAATTGAATGCTAACCCTTATCCTAATTAAAATTGTAACCCTATCGAAGTCTAATTTTAACTCTTAATAAACATTACCACAAATTTTAACCCTAATCCTATATGATAGTTTTGGATGCACATTGATCATGCATTTTAGTTTCTATTATAATGTATTAATTTAAAAGAAATGAATAAGATGTCAATATTTTGGGTCTTATGGTAAATTAAGAAATACATTATTTTGTATTGATTTATGTTTGACTCCTACATGGAAGGTATGCTTTTATTCTAAATTCTCTTACCTTAACATATTTATTATTAAACAAAACATATTTTATGTATTTTTTCTAAAACAATCATTTTTTTGTATGTTGAATTGATATAATAGTTACTAGGGTTATGATTGAATCACAACACTAACCCTAACCCTTAATAATTGAAATCTAATTGAATTGTAATACTAAATCAAATACTTATTCAACATTAACCATAATCCTAACAGTAACTCTAATTGATCCATAATCCTAACCACAATAAATTTTTTACAATGGTAACCCTAATTATAACCTTACATTAACACTAACCCAACCTTAAACCTAGCCATATTGCTAATTGAACCCTAGTCTTAAGCTCAAACCTTATCCTAAATGTAGACCCAGAACTAAACCCTAACCCTAACCATAACCTAATCTTACCATAATTGAAATCTAACTATAACCTAACCCTAAACATAACTATAACCCATCAATTAAGCCCTAACTACAACTTGAACCCTCATCTAAACATAATCAAACCCTAATCCAAATTGAATTTTAGGCCAAACCCTAACCCTAATGTAACTAAATCATAACCTTAATTTAAACCTAATTTAAATGTAATACTAACCATAACTATAATTAAACCCTTATCATAATCAAACCCTAACCCTATTTCAACTATAATCCTAACCCTAACTATAATCGAACCTTGACATAGTCATACTATAATCATAATTGAACGCTAAATATAATTAAATATAATCATAACCCTTAACACTAATTCATCCAACTGAATGGAAACCCTAACCTCACCAAAAACTTAACTAGATAACCATAGAAGTAAACCCTACGTACAACATGAACCTTAATCTAACCCTAATTCAACCTTAAGCATAATATTAATTTAAGAAAATCCTAATATATCTTCAAAATATTGACCCAATTAAAAATAGTATTTATATAATTATAACCCTAACCCTAATTTTGCTTGAACCATGATTCTAATTAACCTATAACTTGAACCATATTTTAACCCTAATTATAACCCCAAAATTTATGCTACAATACTAACCTTAATCATAACATAATATTTACCCTAAACATAATTTGACCCCAACCCTTACCCCAAACATTATCTTAGAATAGTAACCATCATTATAGCTTAATCTTATAATTATTGAAACCTAATCATTAAAACCTAACCCTAAACTAAAAGAGAACCCTACAATCAAACCTTGACTACAACTTGAACCCTCTAAGAATAGTTAAACCCTAGCCCTAATCTTAACTATAACTCTAATAGAATTTTAGCCCAAACCCTAATCCTCATTTAACACTAACCCTAATAGAATTGAATCATGATGTTATTTCTAACCCTAATTGAATGATAATTCATACTATAATTAAACATTAACCATAATCAAACACTAACTACAATTAAACCCTTACCATAATCAAATTGTAACAGTAAGTGAACCCCTTACTGTAACTGACTATAACTTAACCCTTACTTGGAAAATATTTCTCACTAATTAAACCCCAATACTAACCTAATTTTAATCCTAATCCTAATTGTGCTTACACCAAAATGCTAATAAAATTATAACTAGGACCATATTTGAACCCTAACCGTAACCCCAAGATTTATCCTACAACAGTAATCTTAATCATAACATAACATTAACCCTTCCCTTAATTTAAGCCAACCTTAACCCTAACTCTCGTCTAAATATAATTGAACCCAAGCATTATCCTACAATAGTTTAACCCTAATTGTAGCATAACCCTCATTTAAACCTAGCCTAATGTTAACCCTAACAATAATTATGCTTGAACTGTAATGCTAATTAAACTATAAGTCGACCCATATTTTAACCCTAACCATAACCACAAGATTTATTCTATAATAGTAACATTAATCACAACCTAACATTAACCTTAACCTTGACTCTAATCTAAATATAAATAAACCCAACCATTTTCCTACAATAAAAACCTTAACCCTAAACCTAATCCTACCATAATTGAGACCTAACCATAACCTAACCCTAAGCTTCACTCTAACCTTGGAATTAAACCCTAATTGAAACGTAATCCTAATTAAATTTTAGCCCAATACCTAATCCTCATTTAACCATAACCATAATGAAATTGAATCATGTCCCTATTTCTAACCCTAATTGAACTATAATCCATACTATAATTAAAACCTAACTATAATCAAGCCCTTACCATAACCAAACCCTAACCATAATTGAACCCTAAATGAAACTAACTATAACTTAACCCTAACTCAATTATTTCTCTCTAATTAAAACTCGGTCCTAACTTAATGTTAATCCTAACCATAACTGTTATTGAACAATAATACTAACTAAACTATAAGTCAAAACCATATTTCAACCCTAACAATAACCCCAATATCTATCCTACAATAGTAATCTTAATGGTAATCCTACACTAAGCCTAAACCTAACCCTAACCATGATGTTACTCATGAACCTAACCCTAACCCTAGCTCTAGCTATGATGTAAACCCTATCCCTATCCATAATCCTAACGATGACCCTAACCATAATCCTATACCTAACCTTAACCCCAGCCATGATGTAAATAACAAATCTAACCATAACACCAAACCATAACCCTAATCATAATAATTATCCTAATTCTAATGATAATGCTAATCTAACCATCATCCTAAACCTTAAGCATAACAATAATCCTACCCTAAACTTAACCCTAACCCAAATTGTACTTTAATCCTAATCTATTCCTAACTTTAGTCAAGCCCAAACCCTATTCCTTATTGAACTTTAATACTAATTTAACCCTAACTCTAATGTAATTGAACCATAACAATATTTCTAGCCCTAACTTTGATCTTAACCCTAAAGGTAATTGTATCCCTAACAATAAAGTTAACCTTAACACTGAACCCTAACCCTAACCATAATCCTTAACCAAAACCAAACCCTAACCTTGATGCTAACTCTAAACCTAATCATAAATCTAACCTGAACCGAGATGTAAATATTAACCCTAATGCTAACCATAACCATAATACTCGCGATTAAATAAAGTTTAATATTATCATTAAATAAAGTTTAATATATCTTAGATTTTAGAATTTGCTTTGATCTTGCAACACATAAATATAATTTAAAATAGTCTAAATAGATATTTGAAATTTCATATATTAATAATATAATAATATTATAATATAATTTATTTCAGTACAAACAAATAAAAAATAATAATAATAATAATTGCAATAATAATATTACATATTATTGCAACAAACATTATTAATATAATATTATATAGTTCTATTTTTATTTTATTTATTTTTTTATTTGAGTTTAGGTGCATGATAAAAATAGGTGCCTCGATAAGGATATCTCTCAACGTATTATATATATATTTGATTAAAATCAAATATATGTAAGCTAGTTTTTACTTGTTAATTATAAAAAATGTGATGATTATGTATTATATGGTGAGATAATTTAGAAATATAACTGATTGGTAGAGGTTTTCAATTGTTTGATTTATCTTATTTCTTTTACAATTCCTTTAAAACTAGGGCTTACATTATTATCACTCATTATTTTAGACTTAGTTAACATGATGATTATATGAGCTTACCAACACCTTCTCATGATTTATCATTTAATGCATGTGGCCCCTAACTAATATTTCTATTACATGAATGGGATTACACAAAAAAGTCCAAAAATATTATATTAGCATCCAACATACTTAATTTACCTCTTACACAATAATTCATTTTTATAGAACCTAAATAATTGTACATCATTCAAACAAAAAAAAACACAATCTAAAATTTCTCTTTAAGACTTAGTAACATAGCTTTTCTTATAATAATAATATATGAAAATATTTTGGTAAGATCTTGGTTATCTTTTAAATTAATGAAAAATATTTAGGATCTAATAATAGAGGTTCAAAACTATCTAAATAATAAATAGGTGTAATTTCCATAATTAGATCCATCTACTTCATGATTCTAAGAGTTAGTTAACATATGATTCCTAAGAACACTACTTAATGTCATCTTATAAGAGAAATAAATAATGCATCACCTCATCATAAGATAGCAACAAAAAAAAAAATTCAAAGTATTAGAGCATTACATAGCACATTATTTATGTAGAGAAAATATTGCAACAAAAAAATCTACCAAGAAGAAAGGTAAACAATGCATTATCTTGAAATAAACAAGATTTCAACACATTTACTTTCATTTCTCTCTTATCCTTCTTAAATTTCAGCACCTTTGTACGTTTGAACAAACTCTTGATGCCTCAACCTATTCATATTCTTATGTAGTAACTCTGCATTCAAATGTTCCTCATAATTTCTACATCCAAGGAGTAGTTTATATAGGCATTGTGAGAGCTCTAAAATACAAAATAAGGTCTCTAAAAAGGACTTTTCATTATAAAATTACCAAATACGTGGATTTCCTTCTTAATTGTAGAATGACATTAGTTTTGACTCCAATACATTCCTTTTGACTTGGGTGACCAAACTTGGAACATAAGAATTATATTAAATGTAATAAACAATAAAATATTAAGAGACACTAGAGTGACCTCTTCACTTGTCATTAACCATTCCATTCTAGGCATCAAATGTGGAGAAAACAATAATAATATTCATGTCCACAACTCACATTTATTATTGATAGTGGAGCCCATCATCTACTATGAATGTATTACAAGTCGTCTAGTGAGAATAAATATTACAATTTATCTTCCCATTGCATCCTAAGTGCCTTGGTACACTATCAAAGAATGTTCAAACCATTAAATATGGTGATAGTTCTGATACTTAATATAGGTACAGATCCAATAGCCAACAAGATGAGAGGGGGGGAGGTGAATCATACAAACTTAATCATCCATAAAAACATCAAATTCAACCTCGGTAACATATACTTCAGTAATATAACCAAAACTGTTAAACATGCAAACTCAAAAGCATATAAACATCATAAACCTCATAACACCAGAATTAACGTGGAAACCCAAATAGGGAAAAAACATAGTGGGATTTCGGACCCACTAAGAAATATACTCTTCTAGAGTATGCTCGGTTAAAAGAAAATCTTGTTAAAGATTACAAACACATTGCTAGATGTGACCTGGTTAAGGGATTTCCCTCAGATCTGTTAGGATCTTCACCTTGTTAGAAGTGACCTTGTTAAAGGATTTCAAACACTCAATCAGAATGTCAACTTGCTAGAGGGTTTTACAAATAAGACTGTTAAGTCCACTCGGTTAAGAGATTTTCTATCACTTTCAAAAAATAACAGTAATAAAATCTATCTGCAACTTCACATCTAAAATAGTAAAGCAGATTCCTATTTGTTCAATACAATCTAGACATAGAACTAATCTTGTCTATCTACTGGGCTTCTATACTCTGTTATTCTAACAGGTCTTCAAGCTTCTATGCTCGGTAATCACTATGTAGCATCCCTATGCATACACTTGCTCGCATATATTGTTTATCAACAGTTTCCTATTTATAAACAATTAGGTAACCGCTTAATCTCCTTGATCACATTTCCCATGATCAATCATAGCCATCGGATCTTCGATCTTGTCCAGGTTCAATGCATCTTGCGAACTGAAAATGTTTTACCCCACCTAGGAACTTGCATATTAGTCTTGGAACTTGTGCCAGGGTATTGCGGTTCAATCTGAGTTGTAGATCTTCATGTTGACTTTCTATTTCCTTAGATTCATTAACAAACTTCATTCACGGCTCACCAATCATTGATCAGTTCCAGCTCATTAGCTTCCTTCATTAAATAACGCATGTAACCATTTAATGCATTCTGTTATATCTCGGTTACAACTCGGTAGCAACTCGGTGAATACTAAACTTCACTCGGTAGAAATTCCGCCTTCATTAACTGATAGCGATAACCTTAGGGTTTACCGACTAGGTTCCTTAGGGTTTACCAACTAGGTTCTTTGCTTGATAACATAGTATAGTATTAACCTTTACATTTTACAACATATGTATGATGTTAAAACAATCTAAAACATCATGATCTCATCATTGTCTGACTCGGTACTAGTTTCCCATTGAATACCTTATTCATCCCTTTATTCATCATATTATTTCTTGTGTCTTTTACCGACATCTTTATAATCTTCATATCACACTTCTCAAGATATGGCAACTTCATATTGAATTGGAAAATCAATTTCTTGACATCAATGACAAAATAATAATATCAAGATAGTAAAACATCCTTAATCAGTTATATCCATAATCATCAACAACCTTCTCAAAATCCTTATTGAAATGCCAACAATCTTTCATTGTCTGTTATAATGCAATATTGCCAACAATCTCCCCCTTTGGCATTGATGGAAAAACCAATTGATTTTACCTTAAAAGATTCGGATTGCTGTGATTCTGAAATGCTAAAATGCTCTCCCCCATACATTAGACTTCTCCTGTTTTCAGTCTTCTTTCCAATCTATAGTCTGGTCAGTTTTCTTTTAGTCTTCTCCTCTGATAGGTCTTCTTCCTCTATATAATCTTCTCTCCCTTTGTAGGTCTTCTTCCCCTTTGACAACAATGCCAAAAAGTAAATAACTAAAACATAATTAGTTTCTGTAATAAGTTATTTCCTGCTGTTGTGTATCAACTGAGTCTCGGTCAGAGCATTTGTCTTCAATTCCTATTCCCTGTAATATTTCCTGTATACCTTTAGAAAACATCCTAAAGTGTATAAATAAGCATCAACTCCCAAAAGATATGCGATAGAGTCATCGGATTGAAGCTTTCACCGAACTCGGTCAGTGAGTAGAAGATAGGGGTAGGACCCCTAACTTACTTCTGAGATATTCAAAAGTGTCCCTTGGTAATGGCTTGGTGAAGATATCTACTATTTGTTCCTTTATGCTAACATACTCCAACACCACTTTCTTCTCTTGAGCTTCTTCTCTAAGATAATGATATTTGATAGAGATGTGCTTTGTCTTAGAGTGCATAATAGGATTCTTTGAAATATTAATTACACTAGTACTGTCACAGAATATAGTTACTAGCTCGGTAACTTTCTCATTTATACCTTCCAACAATTGTTTGATCCATGCAATGTTGGTACAATTCAATGCTGCAGCAATGTATTCAGCTTCTACTGTTGACTGTGAAACACATCCTTGTTTCTTGCTAAGCCAACTCACTAGTCTTTCTCCTAAAAAGAAAGCTCCTCCACTTGTGCTTTTTCTGTCATCAATGTTGCCTGCCCAATCAGCATCAGTATAAACTTTTAAATCAAAATCATTTCCTTTCTGATATACTAAGCCATAATCCTCTATGCCTTTCGAGTATCTAAAAATTCTTTTGATTGCTGTCATGTGTGTTTCCTTAGGATCTGTAGAGAATCTTGCAACTATACCTACTGCATGTGCTATATCTGGTCTGCTGTGAACAACATATTGTATCTTTCCAATCATGGATCGCTAAAGTGTCTCATCAATAGATGCAGATTCATCATTCTTTGATAATTTACAGTTGGTAGTCATAGGAGTACTTACTGGTTTTGAATCTTCCATTCCAAATTTCTTCAAGATTTCCTTTATGTACTTGGATTGAGTAATGAAAATCTCATTTTTCATTTGCAATATGTGTAAACCTATAAAATACTTTATCTCACCAATTAATGACATCTCAAATTCTTTGCTCATTTCATTTCCAAAGTTTTTGCATAAAGAGTCATTGCCACAAAATAAAATATCATCAACAAATATGGCTGAGATCAGTATTCCATTTTCATCATTCTTCATGTACATGTTATTGTTCTCACTTGTCCTTATTAAACCAATCTTAATCAAATAAGAGTGCAATCTTTCATACCATGCTCTAGGTGCTTGTTTCAAACCATATAAAGCTTTGTTCAATTTACATACCTAATCTTTATTATTGTCTTCAACAAATCCTTCAGGTTGGTCAATAAAAAATTCTTCTTCTAATATTCCATTCAGAAATGTAGATTTGACATCCTTTTGATATACCTTAAAATTTTTGAAAGCAGCATAGGCCAACAATGTTCTTACTCCCTCAAGTCTAGTAACAGATGCAAAAGTTTCACCATAGTCAATTCCTTCTTCTTGAGCATAACCTTCGCAAACTAGTCTTGCTTTGTTTCGAATGACCTCTCCTTTTTTATTTAGCTTGTTTCTAAAATTCTACTTTGTACCAATTACATTTTTGTCCTTCAGTCTTGGGATTAGTGTCCATGTGTCATTCTTCTTGATTTGATTAATCTCTTCTGTCATAGCATTTATCCAATCTTCACTGTTAAATGCCTCTTTCACTATTCTCGGTTCAAATTCAGATATCAAACATGTGTTTTGTCTCAGTTTGTTCCTTGTCATCACTAGATCATCCTTATCTCCTACAATCTAACCTGGTGCATGATGTCTTTTGACATACTTGGCTAATACAGGCTCAGTAGGCTCTGTATGATCTTCTTCATCACTTGGTAACTGGATATTCTCTTCATTTTCTTCAACAGTCTTCTCAGTTGAACATAGACAAATTCATCATAGTCTTCTGGTTCCTTGGAATTTCCTTCATCAATTATTTCTACAAATTCACCAATTTTCACATTTGCACTTTCTACTAATTTGTTAGATGATTTGATCAGACATTTAAATGCTTTGCTTCTAGAAGAATAACCTGGAAACGTTCCTTCTTCACTTTTCTGATCAAACTTGCCATTTCTATAATCTTTGTGAACATGGCATCTACTTCCAAAGATTTTAAAATAACTTACATTAGGTTTCTTATCATACCAGATTTCATATGGTGTCTTCAAAGTACCTTTCTTCAATTGAACTCGGTTCAAGGTGTAAACTACTGTGCGTATTGCTTCTCTCCAAAATGTTTGTGGCACCTTCTTTTCAATCATCAGTGTTCTAGCACAATCCACAATATATCTGTTTCTTCTCTTAGCTATTCCATTCTGTTGTGGAGTTCTCGGTGCAGAGACTTGTCTTTTAATACCATGATCATTGCAGAATAAGTTGAACTCATCAGATGTGAACTCTCCTCCTCTATCTGATCTAAGACATTTCAGTTGTCTTCCTGTTTCATTTTCAACTCTTGCCTTGTACCATTTAACATTTGAAAAGCTTCTGATTTTTCTTTTAGAAACATTACTGACATCATCCTTGAATAGTCATCCACAAATAATATGAAATATTTATCACCATAATAACTTTTAACTTTCATAGGACCACAAAGATGAGTGTGCACTAGATCTAAGATTCCCTTAGAAGTGTAAGACTTACTTGTAAAGCTTCATCTTGTCATTTTACCCATCTGGCATCCTCGGCACATAGCATTCTCAGGTTTTTCAAGACTCCGTAGACCTCTTACTCTGTGCTTCTTTCTTATTTTGATCAGATTATCAAAATATACATGACAAAACCTTTTATGCCATAACCAGGTATCATCAATCTTTGCATACAAATACTTATTCTAAGTTGAGTCAAGGTGAAATGTGTTACCTTTTGTTTGTGTCCCGGTAGCAGCTAACTTTCCATTCTTGTCATGAACTTTGACAATTCCCTTATGAAATTCTATTCAGTAACCTGTGTTGTTTAGCTGTGCTACACTCAACAAATTATATTTCAAACCTTCAACCCAATATACATCATTGCATCTTGCATTATAAAGAAGTGTTATAGATCCTTTACCTTTCACCAAACATGGTGCATCATTACCAAATCTGACATAGCCTCCATCATAATCTTCTAATATAACAAACTTGTGTTTATCTGTTGTCATATGATGTGAGCATCCACTATCTATAATCTAAGAATCATTAGTATTTATGTGAGATATTAGGGCTTTTTCTTCATACCTTTATTCATCTGATCCATCTTTGCTAGCCACATAAACTACTTCCTCTGTATCTGTATCATCTGATTTATCATCATTGGATTTCTCATCAGCAATTAAACATGTCTTTCTATCTCTTCTTCTGAAGTCTCACTGTCGTCTGTAATAATTATCTTTATGTCTGTCATCTCGGTAATCTCTCTTTTCAGTAGAATCTTTGTCAGGACAGTTAGAAGCCATATGTCCTATCTTATCACAATTGAAACATTTCAAAGGTAGCTTTCCTTTATACTTACCTTTGCCTCTCGGTAACCTTTTGGCTAATAGTGCTTCAAACTCTTCTTGCTTTCTGATTTCCTCATATAATTTGTGTACTGCCTCCATGTTCTTATGAAATATTTCGATTGCTCCACTGTGATCTCCTTCAGAGTACTTATACTTTCTTTCATTGAAATCATTAGATTCATCAATATGAAAAGAACTAAATGCAGATTCAACTTTATTTACCAAAGATCCATAGTTATCAAAGTTACTTAACTCAAATGCATGTAGCTTACCAATAGTAACATCTAAAGAAACTAGCATATTAGGTACAAACATCAATTCATTGAATGCAGAGACTCGGATTGCATAAGCTAGTAGAAGGGTTCTTAACAACTTACTTGTTATATACTTTTCTTCAATAGTTCCACCTGCTCCTTTGATTTGATTGACAATCTCCTTTAGTCTCCTCCATATACTGATATGAGCTTATCCCACATTGCCTTTGCATCATTGCAGCCTTCTAGATCATTAAACTCTGAATCGGTCAATGCAGATGTTATTTCAATCATTGCTTGAATATGTTCTTGCTTTGCCTTTATGTTTTCCATAGTCAATGGATGGGTGCTCGGTGTGACAAAATCATTCTCTAGATGGTATACAACATATTCTCTAGCTCTTGATAGATGTAGCTTCATCCTTTTCTACCATGTAGAGAAACTTGACTTGTTCAGCTTCGGTGCATCCCTCTTATACATCTTTGGATCTTTAACTCAAGTGCCTTTAAACTTTTCTTCTAGGGTCCAAAGCTCTGATACCAATTGATAGTTCTGATACTTAATATAAGTACAGATCTAATAGCCAACAAGATGAGAAAGGGGGGGTGAATCATACAAACTTAATCATCCATAAAAACATCAGATTTGACCTCGGTAACATATACTTCAATAATATAACCAAAACTGTTAAACATGCAAACTCAAAAGCATATAAACATCATAAACCTCATAACACTAGATTTAACATGGAAACCCAAATAGGGAAACACCACTGTGGGATTTTGGACCCACTAAGAAATATACTCTTCTAGAGTATGCTCGGTTAAAAGCAAATCCTGTTAAAGATTACAAACACATTGCTAGATGTGACCCGGTTAAGGGATTTCCCTCAGATTTGTTAGGATCTTCACCTTGTTAGAAGTGACCTTGTTAAAGGATTTCAAACACTCAATCAGAATGTCACCTTACTAGAGGGTTTTACAAATAAGACTGTTAAGTCCACTCGATTAAGAGATTTTCTGTCACTTTCACAAAATAACAATAATAAAATCTATCTGCAACTTCACATCTAAAATGCTAAAGCAGATTCCTATTTGTTCAATACAATCTAGACATAGAACTAATCTTGTCTATCTGCTAGGCTTTTATACTCTATTATTCTAATAGATCTTCAAGCTTCCGTTCTCGGTAATCACTAAGTAGCATCCCTGTGCATACACTTGCCCGCATACATTGTTTATCAACAGTTTCCTATTTATAAACAATTAGGTAACCGCTTAATCTCCTTGATCACATTTCCCATGATCAATCAGAGCCATCAGATCTTCGATCTTGTCCAGGTTTAATGCATCTTTCGATCTAAAAATGTTTTACCCCACCTAGGAACTTGCATATTAGTCTTGGAACTTGTGCCAGGGTATTGCGGTTAAACCTGAGTTGTAGATCTTCATGCCGACTTTCTATTGCCTTAGATTCATTAACAAACTTCATTCACGGCTCACTAATCATTGATCAGTTCCAACTCATCAGCTTCCTTCATTAAATAATGCATGTAACCATTTAATGCATTCTATTATAGCTCAGTTACAACTCGGTAACAACTCAGTGAATACTAAACTTCAGTCGGTAGACATTCCGCCTTCATTAACCGATAGCGATAACCTTAGGGTTTACCGACTAGGTTCCTTAGGGTTTACCAACTAGGTTCTTTGCTTGATAACATAGTATAGTATTAACCTTTACATTTTACAACATATGTATGATGTTAAAACAATCTAAAACATCACGATCTCATCATTGTCTGACTCGGTACTAGTTGCCTATTGAATACCTTATTCGTCCTTTTATTCATCATATTCTTTCCTATGTCTTTTATCGACATCTTTATAATCTTCATATCATACTTCTCAAGATATGGCAACTTCATACTGAATTAGAAAATCAATTTCTTGACATCAATGACAAAATAATAATATCAAGATATTAAAACATCCTTAATCAGTTATATCTATAATCATCAACAACCTTCTCAATATCCTTATTGAAATGCCAACAATCTTTCATTGTCTATTATAATGCAATATTGCCAACATATGGAATATAATTTATATGTTAAATTGATTCTTAATTGTAACACTATCCTATTTGACATCATACATTATAAATACACCCATAGGAATCACAAACAAGGTAAAATAATTTCTTTACCAATATGTACTATTTGAATCTTCTCCATGCTCTCATACTCCAAGACACTTGCAAAAGCATCCATGATAACTACCATCAAGAACAAAGATCATTATATCCTCCAACATGCCACTTATGGAAGACAAAGGAACATAATAAAGTGATTTATATCATCTATCACTAGAATATACACTACAATATTTCTATAAATAGAAACATCAAATGCAAATGATAATAAAAGGTTGTAAGTAGATACCTTTCTCATATCATATAGAATAGAAACCACAACAAATTGTAACTTATCCAGGATAACCATACATTAAACCAAGGTACACCATCATAGATATAACTTCATGACATCAACATGTCAGCTCAAAATTATAATTGAGTCGAGCTATATATCCATCCTCCTATCACAAGGTAACATACCAATGCGTAAATTAGCAAACCAAGGAGAAATAACAAGGTTTGCATTAACTCTAATATGTTCATGTGGATATAGGTACTTCACATCGAAGTTAACATAGGGTGAAAGAAACATAATATAATATGCAAATCCTATAAAACATTTGCAATACATATCTTAGTAGTAGTTTCCATAGCTCTCACAAGTTCTGCATACTCAACAATGTAAATACAAACATATAAAAAGAAGAACAAGAAGGAAAAGAACAACAAGAGAATCGATAAATTAAACCATATCCTTTTTCAACACTAACATGTACCAAGCTCTCTAAAGTAAGATATCCTCCACCATTCCTGAAGTACAATGATATTAACATGTAACATTCAAATCAAATGTAAATATGATAGGAATAGATTTAAACCTCTCATACTAAAGGTAGATCAATTAAAATAATCATTCTTGCAATAAGGGGAATATGCCATAAGCTACAAATCATTTTTTGCACTTCTCAAAATAAGTCCTCATAACTAGATCCATATCTCAAGATCAAAACAAGGAGAATACCCTAGGATCTATTTCATGAGAATTCCTAGAATTTCAATATTCAAGACTAAATCATATTAGAAGACAAGACACAAAATAAAATAATACATATAATATTAGGTTGGAAATTCTTATTGGATTCTTCACTTATCATGTACACCAAGAGTGGCATACAAGATTATTATGTATATAAAACACCAAGTAATAAAAGCTTAGAATAAATGATAACCTTCTCAAGTTAGGTCTAAAATGAGTTCACAACCATTATCATGGGTAGGATCCCTTGTATTTCTTATAAAATCATCTTCAAATGTAGCCATCTCAACATAGGATCCCCAAAAGCCTTAATTTTTTTATCAACCATAATTAATAGTGAAATTATTAGTATGCTACACATTTACATTTTGGATTAGAAGAATATGATTTAATAGACAAATTTATGTAAGAACATGCTAGTTGAAAATATGTTATTCCATTGATATTCTAATTTATTTTAGACCAAAACAATAGAAAAAATCACATATTTATATACTTTTCTCCATTATATTCTCCCTAGATTTGATGTGCCTATGATCTAATATATAATTCCATGAAAAAGTAAAAAGAATCATTAACATGAAAAATAATATCGCCAAATTCTTCAAAGGGTGCTGGCATAACGTTTGCTAGTTGTGACTCTATGCCTACGACGGTTGTTGCTCCCTCTTCTGGCACCCTTTTTTCCACTCCAGAAAGATCGGTGTAAAGAATTCAAAGACGTCCAAGCCCTCTTTTGATATGACTCTTCGTTCCCACAAGGCAAAATGAGGGTCTTTGTAGCTGGTTGTTTGGGTTGGTTTTACTGGCCTTGTTGTCTTTTTGGGCAGTCCCCGTCTTTGTTCTCGCTTGATCTATCTAGTCAAGTTTTCAAGCTTCATCTTTATTTTAATCCGATGTAAAGGTTTTTGGGCCCCTTCAAAACATGTTTTCACTTAATCAAAAACAATAAATTTCATGCATTTCAATTAATTAAAACAATGGTTATTCAAATGTCTCAATTTTATAAACGTTAATGTCTATTATAAATCTTAAAAATTTATTTTTACATATAATTTCTAAAATTATAATATCAATATTCATATGTAATATAGTCTCTAATTTCAAAATAAATAAGATTATTAAATAATATAATGAAAAGGAATTACGCAACGTCAAATTTGGAAGAGCTTTCTCACTGGACCCTTGCAAAACAAATAATTATTTAACCACAACCTAAAAAATAAAGTAGGCAACTGATGCATGGTCATCATTTGTACATCTAATATCAAGATTGAATATTTGACAACCTTACCAATTAAATGCATTTCAATCTCTACAAATTTCAAACAAGAAATTTTCCAATGTCTTGAGAGAAAACGTATAAACATCCCTAAATAATTTATACTTTTAATATATAAATACTTGTCTTTATTATCATTGCATATAATTTTGTAATTTCAACACAAATGGTAGGCAAAGGAGTTGTGATGGGCTCTTCATTGTATGCTTGCATTCTTATTCTTCTTATTAGTACTTGTCGTTAGGCAATACTATTGTAATGAATTTTTTCTTTCTACGCTTAAATGGTTATTAAAAGAAATTAATTAGATCAATTGTAAACTAGTATTTTTTTTATTTTTTTAAACTTTGTTACTTTTCTTAAAGTCTACATGCATATTTTTTATGTTTACAAAATAGAAAAATTATTTTTCTTATCAACCATTAGACAATATTGTTTTACGGATTTTTTGGAGGCTTGCTAATTCCATGGACACTTCCATTACATTGTTATGTGACAATTAATTTGAGAACTGCATACTTCAATGATTTACCCATAACTAAGAGAGTCTATATTTTTTTATTTTTTTATTAAAAATACCATCCTCTATTTTATAAAGACCTAGGTTCCAATCTTCTAGTACTTGCAAATAAAATTATTTCAAACCCATTTTGGTAAATAATTTTTTAATTATAATTCAATTATTATAATAATATCATCATAAGATTAATATCAATATTTATATTATATTGTTAATAATAAATATATTAATAATTATATTTATTTAAAAAAATATTATTAAGTGTTATAAATATTAAAATAATATGTTAATTAAATTATAATCTACATTACATATTAATTATTATGAAAATAAAAAAAATTAATTATTTGATTTAGTGAACGATAATTAATTTTTCAACACAAATTTCTTAAAATAATATAATGTTTTTTTAATCTCTATATTTATGACAATTCCAATTATATAAATAAAATTAATTATAAATTATAAACTTTCAACTTTTTTCATTACTCTCTATAAATAGTAACATGGAAATATTGTAATAATTGTTTAACTAAAAATCATATTTATATTGAAAAATATTTCTTATTAATATTATGTAATTATAATTGATAATTCCATCTATATATTAATTTGTTAATAATCAATTGAAATTGACATATTTGTTATTTATATAATATATATTATATCTTAATAAATTTATTATATAATTATATTTATTATTTATTATTGAGATATATTCTTAATTATTAAATATTAAATTAATGAATAATTAATTAGATTTATTTATTTTATTATTAATGCTAAATTATTATTTTTTAATTTTTAAATATCAATGTTAATAATTATCATATTATATCAATGTTATATCATAATATTAAATCAATTCTATAATAATTAACTAGATTTATTTAGTTATGATTAATGCTAATTTTCTTATATTTTTATATTAATATATAAAATTTATATTCACAATTATTCTTATATCAATATTATAAGGCAAGTACTCCCACTTGTTTTTCTTGCCAATCGTTCTTATTTCTTCTCTAGGAGGTAATCTTAGTATTCCTAGTATTTTATCTGGCTTTATTTAGACAATAAGAGAGTGAGAAGATATCATGGAATGATTTACATGAGAGGGGTTTAAGCTCTATTTTAAAGAAGATGGGGTTTTATGAATAAAAAAAATTGTGTTCTAAGATTATTTGAGATCTTTTTCAAAAATAGAGGCATCCTACTTGTTAAATATCTAAATTTGATTTTTATTAAGAAATAGTTTTAGATGGAAATAATTTTTTCTTGCTTTTATTATGCACATACAAAATCTTTTGTTAATTTAATTTCTATTAGAAAAATAGTTTTGGAGGGAAATAAATTATTTTTACTTGTTTTTATTATGCACATACAAAAATCTTATATTCATGAGATTAGTGGTTTAATGAAATTTTTGAGTTTAACAACTTCTTTTGGGAGTTAAATCTCAGCAGCTCCTTCTCCAACTCAAGCTCTATTTTTTAGGAAGGCCCCCTCCAGCAACCTAGCATTATACTTTTCATTAAGTAATTTTTGTTATTTATTATAATTTCATTTCAAAAAATTTTAAATTGCACATGCTTAGTTGATCATTTTTGAAGTTATTTTGGTTTATTTAATAAAAAAGTTTATTAGTTTTGAGATTTAAGTATTATAAAATTAAATTTAATTAATTTTTTTATAGTTTAAATAATTTGAAGAAATGTTAGAATCTTTAAAATATAATTATATTCATTTTATGTTAGCTAAAAATAGATTTGTTAATCTTAAAATGGAATTAAGATGATAGAATTATTAGATTTAATAGATTGTAGAAGGCTTATAATAAAAATAACATTAGTTATATTAATAGATTGAAAACTATAATAAATAAAATTTATCAAACTAATTTTTTTATTAATGAGATAGGACAGAAATGAAGCCCCATTATTTCAGTTTTAAAAAGATAGAATGTAATCAAAAGAAAAACACATTTATTTAAATAGCAGAAATGAGGCCCCATTATTTCAGTTTTAAAAAGATAGAACGTTATCAAAAGAAAACACATTTATTTTAACTAGTAGTAAATTGGGGATGACGTGGCAGAAAAGAAAGGATTCCATATGAAATGAAACCCCATTATTTTAGTTTTAAAAAGATAGAATGTTATAAAAGAAAAACAAATTTATCTAACGAGCAGTAAATTGGGGATGACGTGTAATTGTTGTAATTGTGTCATTCTTTTGCATTCTTTTCCTATTTGATCCCATTTTCTCAAATTTGAATTAGGTCTTCTTGACATCAATCTCAATTATCGTTTCATGATCCTGATCAACTCTTAATTTAATTGGACATCATTTTAACCCTAACCGATGTCAAGATAGTTGTTTTCAATCATTTTCAATATCAATATTGGGTGTGTGCACTAAGATAGTATGCAAAAAAGTGGACACACCCCCAAAAAACATGAAAAAATACAAAACACGGATGGGGTATTTCAAATTTAAAAAACTCCATATAGAAGTTTAGACTCTTTTTGCCAAGCTTGACCAAAGCTAAACCATGTATGGGGTTTAAAGTATACTAATTGCATATGCAGTTTAGAAACTAAAACCCCGTACGTAGTTTTAGTTTGTAAAATACATACGCATTTGTATATCAATAAAATTTAAATTAGTAATATGGACTTGTATGTAGTTCATTTAGCGTTCCATTAGGTTTTTTGGTAGGATATATACATAAGATATAATATTTCAATATAAGTGGCATTTCTCTTTGTCTTTTATGTTTCTTAGATATTGTCAAGATGTTTGAGAGTGGTTCCAGATCTCTAAGAGTTATAATGAAGATTCTAGATTTTTGAGTATTCTTATAAATTTCAAAGTTAGTCAAATTTTAGTAATCAGCATGCTCATATTAGTATTAGCTCTCTCATCTCTTCCCTACATTCTCCCTCTCTCTTCCTCAACCCCTACCTATTTGTCTCTTAAACCTGTCCCTCTCTACTTTCTTACCTATCTTACGTATCTCTCCCTCTCTTTCTCATCTCCCTCACCCTCTTTCTCTCTTTTGTCTATCTCTCTCTTTCTCTCCCTCTCAAATATCTCCATCTCTCACTATCTCCCCCTCTCTTCGGTGTCTCTCTCTCCCATTATCTCTCTCTCCCTCCCCCTCCCTTTCTCTTCCTCTATCAAGTATTTTGTTCCCTATAACTCTCATTCTCTCTCCCCGTGTCGATCCATTCCTCTTTCTCTCAAGTCTCTCTCTCTCTCTCTCTCTCTCTCTCTCTCTCTCTCTCTCTCTCTCTCTCTCTCTCTCTCTCTCTCTCTCTCTCTCTCTCTCTCTCCCTCTCCCTCTCATTCTTTATCTCTCTATCCCAATCTCCCTTTATTTTAGGTGTATCTTTCTCTCTCTCTCTCTCTCACTCTCTCCCTCTCTCCTCCCCCTCCTTCTCTCCCTTTCTCATTACCTTTCTTTCTCACTCTCTCTCTTTGTCCCTCTCTTTGTACTTCTCTCTCTAGTCTCTTATACTATCCTTCCATCCCTTCCTCTCACTCAGACTCTCTCTATCTCTCACACTATCTTTCTCTCTCTCTCACCTACCCTCTATCTACCTCTTTGGTCTCTATCTTTCTCTCTCTCTCTCTCCCCCTCTCTTAGATGTCTTTATCCCATCCTCTCTCTCCAAGTCCCCTTCTCCATTCTTCCCTCTATCTCTATCTCTCCCTCTATATCTCCCTCTATCTCCCCCTTTCCATCTCTCTCTCTTTATCCATCTCTCTCTCCCCCTCTCTTTCCATGTATGACATGTGCACGACACTTCTAAATGAATTATTAAGCAATCTAAAGAAGAAAAATCAGGACAAAAAGCATACTTTTAAATATGGTACACTCTTTTTTTTCCTGGCATAATACTTCTTTCAAGAGATACCCAGTATAAATGGGAAGGTCCAATGGGCTTATGATAGACCATTGGCCATTCAGATCAAGGAAGGTTTGTGGGGAATTGGTGATGGTACTATGAGAATATCTTCCCTCTTGGGATACTTCCAAACCTCCCAAGCCTCAATGAAAAATAGGGAAATGTTTCCTAAGCAGGTTGTTGAGAAGTATGAGCAAACCATTTTATTTATGGTGGATAAGGATAAATGCTTGATTTAAGTAGTGGAGCCCCAAATTGTCTGGATCATGTCCATGGGGTATGAAGTTGACTCTGTTATACTTGAAGGTTATGAAAAACATCTCTTGAGTCAACCAATGTATCCCAAGGATGGGAGATTTGAGACATTCAAAGAAAAGGACCTTAGTTTGCACCGGCAATTCACTACTCTTGCCCAGAAGAGAAAGGTATCAAAGATGGCAGAAGAAGTAGCTACTTAGATGAGATTCACCAAGGAGGAGGTGAAGAAGGCTAGATAGAAATATTCTCAAAAGGAGGCAACTAATTAAATTCTTTCTTCAATGGCACAACCTGTAAAGCTTACCTCGTCCGGATAAGGTGTGTCAAAACAAAAAGAAAAACCTAAAATAACATATGTTGTTGTATCTTTGGTGGACTCAAAAATGTAATCTAAGGAAGAGGCAAGAAAAGAAAAGAAAAGAGGTAATTTTGTCAAATAGGTGAGAAATGCCCAAGACGGTGGAGCTTAGCCCACCAAAAAGATCAAGTCAAATCCTGCTCCCTCCGGAAGACCCGAAAGAAGTAGATAGGTCAAAAGTCAATTGGACAAGGACCTCAAATTTTGGAATATAGAAGGTAAGAATAAAATAATTCCTCCACTATCAACAAACTGGCTGACATATGAGATATCAATGGATTGAAATTTGAAGAATCTTCATGCAAATTTTGACAGTTTTGATGGCGGTCATCTAAGAAAGGTAGAGGAAGCCGAAGTATTGTATTTACATAGTTATAGTAAGACATTGATTGACTTAGAGAAGTCCACTCCGAAGGACCTATATAGTATTATAGATGCTAGAAGGATGAATGGAAGTAAAATGGATAAAGAGATGAAGGAGAGAGCACTTGTTAATAGATATACATGTATAACTCATGATGAAGTTAACAAATTGCTTGAAGAAGCAAATAAAAAGGAATTCAAAAGTTAAAATAGAATAAATAGGATAATGATTGGTAATGTTAAGGAGGTGAGGAAAGAGAGAGGAAATTTGGAAGAAGATAATTGAGAATGACCCTCTGTATAAGTATGCCTTTAAATCATCTCATTTGAATGACAAACAAGGTGATTCCAGAAGTCAGAAGTTTGAAACTTATCCTAAGGATCAACCAAAAGACCAAGGTAACACAACAGTTGATGTTGAGACTGGTGACAATTCTCTAGTGACTGATAGCACTGCAGGCCCTGAGATTCAACAAAAGGATGCTAGGTTAGGAGAAGTTGAGATAGCTAAGGTGGACAAAGGCAAAGGTATAGTCGAACCAGAATTTTCCACTCCTCTAGTAATAGGGATTTCACCCCAGATCAATCTTGATGGGCTAGTTGATCCTGGTAAGTTATCTCTTTTAGAGAAGCTTATGCTTGCTGCTATAGTCCAAGCTCAAGCTAGCCAAGACTAGGTGAAATATGAAATTGAAGATAAAAAGCTATTTTTCATGTCTATTGATGTTTCACTGAAAGTGGCTACAAATGTACAACTAGATTCAGATAATAGCCCCTTCTGTAAATTGATTCAGTTGATTAAGAATGTAAACAACAATTTTGACTCTTTGGAGAAAATGGCTACACATAAATTTTTGGACAGATTTAAGGAAGTGGGAAAACAAACATTCTTGAAAATGATTGAAGATGAAATGGTGACATTGAATAAGAGACTGCAGACCATTTCAAACACATTGTCAAAAGACAGTAAACTATATAAATCTTTTCTCATTTTTCCTAAATTCACCTTTGATATTGACAAACAAATAATGACTGATAGGACAAGCTCACAAGTACCTTACAATCTTTTGATCTAATATATTTATATATTTTTCACCATTATATTCTCCCTAGATTTGATGTGCCTATGATTTAATATATAAATCCATGATAAAGTAAAAAAAATCACTAACATGAAAAATAATATTTTTCAAACATGGGGTAATTTATATATCAAATTTCAAGGTGCACATCGGAGTAGAATTTATAAATGATAAAGGTTATATTGAAGTATTATGAACAATTGCAAGATGTAAAAATACATTTGTATTTCAAACCTTAAAAATTTAAATAATTAGTAGAAAAGTATTATATAATATAGTTTCTATATAAATTTGTTTGAAACCAATAACACTGAAATGGGGGGGTGATTCAGTGTTATACCAAAATAGTAGATTTTAGCCTTAACAAAACAATCATACACCAATTGATGTACTGGTATAAACAAAATTGAAAGAAGTAATGCAAAAAAAAAAGCCAAACACATAAATGAGAATCATAACACATAGATTTATATGTGGAAAACCTCAAAGAGGAAAAACCACGGTGGGATTTGTGACCCACAATATCAATTCATTGGCCATATGAAGATATATTACAATATATGAGGGGCCTGCACTTGTAGGAAGACTTACAACCTAGAGCACACTACTCAATCACAATAAGAGTCTCACTGACTACATAAAATTCTAGACAACAATCCGGAGAAGTGTGAACTGCTAAGATAGCATCTCCTATGCTAGAATAAAGTTCTGGTTTAAGCTCTGTCTCTTTCGATCTGAAGCCCTAAACCCCTTTACCGAAAAAATCCTTACAATAAATTCCTCACATACAAAATCTTTGATATATTTCACATTACATTACATTCGCATCATGATCCATTACATCCATATCCTTAATTTATCAAAATGATCTAATTAATCTGCCCTATATACCCTATACAATTTTTATGCCTTATGTTAGCTTACAAATATATATACAATATTAGTTTACATGTCGACCAGATAACATAAATATATAAGGATTAAAATAAATTTCTGATGCCGGATCTAAGATATGTTAGCCTCCAATACCAATAACCTTTACTATACCATGTTGGCCTTCATTGTCGATGACCAAAGAAATCTTCTGTCTACCGGTGTTGGTGTCGGTGTAGAGTCTATGAAGTGCCTATTGGTACACCATATGAAGCCAGAACCCAAAATCATGTTGCCATCAATGAAAACATAGTGAAACCAATAAATAGAGTGTGAATTGCCAACAATCTCCCCCTTTGGCATTCATGGCAACACTCATGAAAAAAGTGGTCATGGTATAATCTATCGGTTTCATCAAGCCCTGCTCCCCCTGAGCTGAATTTGCAAAATACTCCTTATTTCCAAAACTCAAAATACTCTGTAACTCCCCCTAATGTATGCAATTCTTTTTCACATCTGTACTATTCCCCCTTTGACATCAATGCCAAAAAATTTAAAAAGAATGTCAAAGAATAAGAACTGTACATTGAATACCTCAAAAATTGTCTTATCGAAGCTTGACCAATTTCAAAAAATTCGGATAACCTTTCTCTAGTAATTCTAGATAAGTATCCCAGTCGATTTTGAATCTCCTCTGATTATTTATCCTTTATTACCTCCTCACTTGCACCGGTGGCTTCACCACCTAGTGCAGTCTATGCAACTGTCAGTTTCTCTCTAGGAATAGTATCCTCAACCTATACATTACTATCCTATACAATGTTATCTTGTTCATTCCCAGTATTAAGCAATGTCTCAGTGTTTGTCTATAGAATTGTGTTTACCAGTAGCTCAATTTCCACTATCTTGATATTTTTCAAAACTAAGGATGGAGTACCCAGAAGCCCTTTTTCTTTACCTTCAACTGGTGTATCTATAGTATCAGTTTTGGTCTCTGGTGAAGTATAGAGTCCTCTGTGTTCTCCCAAAAAATTGATCCATTCTTTCTGTGTTTCCTTTATTACTTCATTCATTCTCTCTAGCATCAAGCTAGTTACTCTATGTTTACTATTGAAAAACTTTCTATCAGCAGCCTCAATTGTCTTTTCCATCTCATCTAAAGCTATAGTAACACAGATAGCTAAAAGTTCTTACATTTTAATGTGTTTATATTCTTGCATAGCAGATAATCTTCTAGCATCTGACATTTTATATAACTCAATCGGTATTTGATTTTCTAACTCTATTAATGCTTTCTTATAGATATGTAAGTATAAAAGGACTGCTTCCTCTACCTATCTTTGTTCATCAACCTCTAATTAATCATAATAAAACTCAGCATTCTTCAACATGCCATCTTTAGTTATTTCATGAACAATTTCTACGGAAGTTTTGGGTGGTGATAGGACCTTCAATTTATGTCTTGCAAAATTTGGTGATCCTAGTTTTATTTCACCCTTGGTCAATTTATCAGGGTTTAGGGCTTTAAGACTTGTGTATTTTGTGATTAAAAGGTGGTTTGAAAGTGAGTTTTTGGTCCTTGATATATGTTGTTGTTACCTTTTTCTCACTTAAAATCGAGGGTACCCTTTCCATGAGTGGGGCCATCTTATTCTCTAGGGAAAATGTTGGTTAACCGGTTCATAAAATATATTTCTCTAAGTCAAGTGCATAAAATTCCTACTGTCGATCCCGTTCTAAACATTTATGCCCACGCTTATATTTTCTTAAGTCTGACAAATACTAAATACCCTGACCATCTATTAAAGAAAGGATAGACCGAACGGCTAGTGCTTCCCTGTGATCAAAGATGTGAGGATTTTCATGAACGCAACATCACAAGATTATGTCGTGTATTATCAGCAAAAACCAGCAGAGTTAGTAGCACAACCAGTTGAAGGAATTTTAATACCGGTTCGCAGGTGGTAAAGGTCGATCTACTAACAGTCCCATAAATTTGCACATGCTCAGAATGGATGAGGATGTTTTATCCTAAGGAAAAAGGTGCTTGATTTTTAATTCCAAGAAGAGTCAATGGGAAGTATGCTAGGTGGTAAAATTTGAGTAGATCAGATGACCCTTCTATTCCCACAATGGAAGTTGCAGGGTGGTTACAGACTGTGGCATCGTGCGATGATGTCACGTGTCTTGAATTTGCCAGAAAGACCTACAGTGGGGCCACTGATGGAGTTCAACAAGAAGATGAGGTGATCCTGATGTATCACAATTTTATGGGGCCCTTGATACAGATGAAAGAACAAGTGATGAGTCAACAAGGAGATGATCGTTGGATTGGCCAACTAGGAGGATGATTGACTGCTAATTTTCAAACGTCTTAATTGCAAAGCTAGGAGTCGTTGTCTTGCTCGCATGAATATTAATGGTGGACAAGACATTTGTTTCCTTTCCTAGATGATAATTAAAAGACTCTTAAAGGTTTTTCATTCACAAAAGATTTAATAGAAATTTTGAAGAATTTTCTATTGCTAAAGGAGACTTAAGTGACCCTCTGCAACAAAAAATTGTCATTTCTAGCAAAAATCAAAAGAAGTAGTTTATCTGAGCTCTCCTTATTTTCTTGAAACAGATTTATATTACAAAAGGAAAATTCAATTTTTTCCAGGGTTAAGAGGCTAAGCAGCGAATTGTGATATTTGTTTGAATTTACTCTAAATATTTAAAAAAACTTGTGATAAGACCTAGTTCTCTTTCCCACACTTGGAAATATATTAGAAAGCCATAGTTGTAGAATATGGATCCCTCATGGAAACATTCAGTGGAGTTGGATTATATGAAAATAAATCTTTATGATGATTTCTTGGACCAATTAAAGCCTTCTACAAATGATAAGAAATAGGGGCAAAGGTTTGTTGATGGGAAAACACTAGGGTAAGGGTTAACTGACAAAACATTTCATTTAGCGGATACTAATATACTGGTAATTGGGTTAGAGATTTTGAAATTATGGTATGGACAAAGGAAATTAAATTCCCCATTATCTAGTCCTTGGCAGTACGACTTGGGCAAGTTAGTAGTATGGGGTGTTTTTATGGATGTCGATTTGCTTAAGGTTGTTGTAGACAGATATGACCCAGTTTCAAGGGTTATCAGGGGAAATGATTGGGAGATTCTGTTAACCATCAGAAGGGAGGAGTTTCAAGAGATTTTTGACTTATATGAACCATCCCCTAGCCCAGTATGAGTAGATTTAAATGAAAAAAAGGAAGAATATAACACGATGAAGGAATTCATTAGAAAGAGTTTCCTTCCAATGGGCTTAGCCAGAGTGGGAAGTACAACATACCATATCGGTCCTAGTTCAGAAGAGTTGTTCCCAATTGGTGCTTTCACTCCTTACTTCCAGGCTACATTCTTCTCTTTATGCCAAGTATTGGGTTTTAGTCCCATTACAGTGATGTCGCCTGATTTCATGTACATGTCTATGCAGATACGACATCTAGATTTTACAATAGTTTTTGACTTTGCCCCTTATCTTGAGGAAAAGATCCATGAGGGGTTATTAGAAATTTAGAGTCGGGTTGTTGGTGTTAAATTCTCCTGGTATTATATACTTATGCATATGTTCCTTTGAAAGAATTCAAATTATTTTGACGGTACCGTGAACCTTAGAAGGACAGTAGATAATCAGGAGATTCCAATATAGCTTTGGAGCACAGACATGTCATGGGATAAACAAGAGGCTAGCTATATAAGATTTGATAACAACTTTGCCTCTAGGTTAGGACAAAGGTCAATAGTGAATTCACCAAGGATTCCTAAAGAATTGCATGATTTTGTGAGACCCAAGGAAAGGGTGCCTCTTCCCAGAATTGAACATGATTGGGAACACTTTATCTCATACTCTGTTAGTACTATAATTAGAATTTATGGTTTTTCTGGACAACCTCATGTACTGCCTTTCAATTTTCCTCTAAGAATGGCTCTTGCTGAGGTAATGTGCAAAATTGGATGTATTCGGGATAAATAATTGAAAAATAAAGGAAAGGGGTCAATTTTCTTGAATTACACCACTATCCCTTACTTTGTGATTACAAAGGGAGGACATGAGCACTTTGACAAACTATTTGCTCCATACCATTTAAGGGTAAGTATAGTTATAAACAATGATCCTGAAGGTTTTTACAACATTTTTAGAAAGAGAATAAGAGGATCTATGTTGCCCCATGTGCATAATTTTCCTAAGGACTTTATCAGGAATGAATTTGACCCCAAGATGCAGGAATGGAGAAAGGAGAAATGGATAACTTTTAGAAAATCATGGGCTACTATTCAAAAGATGGATATAGAATATGATCGATTAAAGGATTTTTCTCCATTCTATACCAAGATTGAATATTTTATGAAATTTCTTGATGAATTAATGAATGTCTTAAGGGAGAAGCTATCTAGACTTGAAGAAGTTCATGGCTGACAACTATTAAGCTCATAACATCCTATATCCTAGAGAACAAGTGGTGTGGTAGCAGAGAGGCCTATTCAGGAATCTCCTCACAAAAGAGTTAGCGAAGAAATAAGTGAAGAAGAGTATAGTAGCAATGATAGTGGGAGATTGATAAGGAGAAAGGGTAAGAAAATAATGAATTCAGAGCCTTTCCCCAAGATACCAACTAAACCTCTTCAAGGAGTCAGGATCATTGATCTTGAAGATTCTAATAGAATCCCCTCGCCATCAGCTATATCTGTCTCACCAGTAAGGCAAGATGAAGCTTAGGTGGAGGGAGACAGGTTTGTTGCAATTAGTATGGAAAATGAAGGTTGAAGGATACAAAGGAAGGATTATTGAGAGGAAGGCCCAAAGGCTAGATAGATTGGACCAAGAAATCCAAGAGGAAGTAAAAAGTTAAATGAAGGAAAAGTTCAAGGAAATCACTGCTGATGAGGGTAGGAAAATTATAAGTCAAGCTGGAGTCTTGATATTGCCAAAATGGGATATAGTAGATGCAGTGTCATTTGATGCTATTAGGAAATCAAAGGAAGAAGAAGCAGGGTTAGCATTAAGAGGATTAGACTTTGCAGATGATTATGCAACCTTGGCTATATGGGCATTAGAGGAAGGACCTAGGAAGCCCGATATCAGTGATTTAAACCCCAACTTGAGAGGAAGTTTAATTATAAAGAGAGAAGTTGATACATCAAGTGTAGAGGCTACAAAATTGAATGTTGATGTTGCTGAGCTGGCACATGAGAGTGCAAAAAAGAAATTTTCAAAGAGGGTTGAGTTGATGAAGAAATTTGACAAAATTTTTAATGACTATAATGCATCTCAGAAAAAATGTGTGGAGTTGCAAATGAGAGTGCAACTCCTAGAACAAGGACAAATAAAGGTCTCATATCCTACCCTTGCAAGACCGTCTGAGCTATCAACATCCAGGTCGCCAGCTATGATCCAGAAAGAAGAAAGAACTCAATTAAATATAAGTACTAATATCCCTGCCATGGTATTAGTCCCTTACGATGATGATGATGAGCCTGATACTTAAAGATCGACTGAACCAAATGAGTCTCAGCTTCAGGAGAAGATTGTTGAATTAGAGAATGAATTAAAAGAATCAAAAAAAAAATTAGCTGAGGAGCAGAAGGATATAGTTAGCTCTGTGCTAACTCATTTAAATGAGAAAATTGAAAGCAAGTTAAACAAGATTCATGCTTTATATTCTTTACTTTTTGATGCTATTCAAAAGTTTAATGATGATAAAGAAGTGGCAATTCCCTTGTTTATAGAGTGGTTACAAAGGTGAAATGAGCTTAGAATGATGTCTATGGCCTCTAAATTTTATACCGAAAGGCCACATACACTCCAACCAACATATTTGTTGGTGAAATCAATGCAGGAATCCTAAATTCTACTAGAAAATATAGTAAGAAAGATAAGGGAGTTGATGCAAAGTTTTAGTAAATTAGAACAAAGTCTTCTGCCAGATATTGAAGATAGAGAAGGGGCAGCTAATTCTTTGTAGTCTTGGAAATAAGAGGCAGTGAAATTAATCAACACCTAGGTAGAAATGATTTCTGATGGGATAAATATAAATATGCTAGAAGATAGTATGGATAAGACAATTGCTACAGAGCTATTTTTTGAAACTTTTGAAAGAGAGGAAAACCAAGTAGTCGTTAAGTATATTCCATATAGGGAAAAAGTAGATGAAGTAATGAATTTCAATTGGCCATCCGATGAAGACTATGACATGTGGAGTGGCATGTATTTGAATGATGAATAGAAAGCCATAAATTGTTTGAATAACTATTTTTGTTTTCTAGTGACAGGTATTTTGCAACCCGTAAGACAGGATGGGGGTAATTTTCATCATGAGTTTTGAACAAGGCGGATGCAGTTTTTGATCCAGTATAGGCAAGTTTGAGGATGATTGTTTTGTATAATAGAATGTGGTTATGCATAGTCATTCTTAGATGACAGGTGTCTCCTCTGGCCTGAGGCTTGTTTTTCTCCCTTGTTTTTATAAAAGGGAATTTAGAGCTATGAGAAGGGGTTTGGAATTTTGGTCCCTTACATGTTCCGAATTTTTGTTTCTAAATAGAAAAGTCTAGGTGAAACAAAAGGATTGTAAGAGGTCATTTTAGAGAGCAAAAAATAGAAAAGAGTCTTGTATCTATGATTTTTGCAGGTTCTTGAAGGAGTTATGTATGGATTGTATTCTTATAGAGACAACAGAATTAATCAATGAATATATGATTCAAACTCATTTCTCTCCAAAGTATTGTTCTATCATGTTTTGAATGCGTATTATCAAGGATTTTATCATTCATTGCACTATTGTGGTGTATGTAACTTTTTGTTCATGCTTTGGTCTAATAGGTCAATTAAATGCTTGAATAAAATTGCAAAGTGATAGAGGTCTTTATAGGGATTTTGATAAGTATTTTTGGGTGGGGATTACAAATACGGTATATTGTAAGGTAATATTATCTCTGGTTAAATTTTGTTACATAAATTCTATCAAAAGTACAGTCTAATGCAGTATGAATTCATGTACCCAATGGAATAAGGCACTAATCATAGTTAAATGAGTGCCTAGGTATTTATTTACTACTCAATATCACCACTAGTTTGCTATGACTTTTTGAGCATCAGGATACTTTCATTTTATATGAATTTTATCATGTGTTAGTCATCTCATGATCCAAACAGGTTGAGGATCACTGAGGAATTGGCCATTCCTGAGCCTTCTCCCTTATTGTTGAGTCCTTATATGAGATTATTTGCTTTATTTTATGAATGATTTGTGAGTGTGGCGTAAAATCAAAAATAAGCATAGGGATGACCCTCCCTATTATTTCAGACCCTAAAGCATAGAAGGATCTGGCATCCTTTTCATTGTTCATCCAAGTCTGAAAAATTAAATAATTGGAAGTGGCTTTCCATAAATATTTTTCAGGAGAAAAGAACTTGGTCTCTACCTTTGAGTTAGTGCAAACCTATTTTTGAGCACCAACAAATGGTATGATATTTACATTACCAGTCTCAAGTGCTAAATCAATTTCACTCTTCTTCTTCCTCTTGCTAGTACATGATACAGCTGTAGGTGTGACCTTAGGTGCTTACTTCTGAGCCAGTAACTTGATTGTGACCTTTCTAACCAGTTGCTTCTTTTCTTCCACCTTAGGTTCTTCCGGTTTCTTCCTAACAACCCTCTTGAATACTAATGGTGTGTCACTCTCTGACTTAGTAACAAATTCAATATAAACTACCGGATCCTTCCTCTTCTTCCCTTTCTCTGGGACAACATCAATAAGTGCCTTTATGTCCTTTGAGACCTCCTATACAAATTCACTTTCCTTTCCTTCTTGTTTTTCCCTTTTCTTCTGGTTTAACTCTATTTCAACCTCTTGAGTTTTTTTGTTGTCCAGTTCCACAGGGCTTCTCCACCTTATCAATTTCTGCATCAATCAAAAATTTTGCATAGGCATCAAAGATTAATGCATCTACCTCATAGACCATTTCCTCTATCCAAATATTTCAGGGCTTGACTACTTCCATGAGAGTCACATCCTTCTTAACCATAAAACATATGCCAGCAAAGTATTTCTCTACTATATGCTCAAGTATTCTTACTCTAGACCTAATAGATTTTTTAAAATCCTTGAAATAACCCCATATCTTATCATCTCTTTGACTTCCTATTGCACCAATTGATTGTTTTAATTGTCTTCCTACTAGAATGTCAAAAGCCCACTATTTCCTACCAGAACTAGGTGTATCATTTAGAAAATATAGCATCAAGCAAACTAACAAATTTCCATACTAGAAGGTGCCCTTCTTCTCACCTTTAATCTTTCCTAAGTTGATTAATAATTTATCAAGCATCTAACTGCAAATATCTAACTTAACATTTTCTCTCATCATCTTATATGCAACCAAAATACATGAACTGAAAACAAAATTCAATTGGTTTGACTAAGTTACCTTGTATCTTATAACCATGTTTCCGAACTTGATGTCGGTGTCGGTGATAGTGCTCACCTTCATCAATCTCTTGTTAGATGTCGCGCTAGTGATTTTCCTCACAAAGTCATTTGACACTTTCTTATCGGGATGTTTCCCTACCAATGACAAACTAGTAATTGCCCAGATGGCTTCCTTAGTGATTTTATAAGGTCTGTCCAACCATATGAATTCCCCATAAACTCTACTCAATACATATATGATTATTTCATCCTCAAAGTCTAGAATATCCATAATATCTGTAAACCCTTTTTCTTCAATGTGTTGATATGCCAGTGAAAGATACCGGATCTCTCTCAGAACATTTCCATGCTGGATAATCCTCTTCAATATCTGGAACATCTTCCAGAACCTCTTCTCGGGGCATATGCATCATCTTCATGAATTTTTCCTACCCCTAAGGCATTTGTCTTAGTTACCGGACGAGCTCACTATCGGTGTAGCAACAACCTCTTCTGCTAGATAGGTAACCGAGACATTCCTATCTGATGATTGATCTTCAGTCTTCCTAACCCATCTCTGAGTGTGAAAATGCTAGATTTTAGTAACCTTCTCTTTCCATTTTTTATTTGATCTTCCATTACTAACCGATGGATTTTTGTTTCTACGAAACTTAGCAATATGTCCAACTTCATTGCATGCATAACATGTAACATTGTTCTTTTGAATTGCTTTTCTAAAACCAGGGAAATTGCTTGACCTGCAATGATTAGCCATATGTCCAAATTTTCCACAAGCATAGCATTTTACATTCATTTTACAATCCTCTATCTTATGGCCAAACTTATTGCATTTAGAATATTTACTCGGAGTAGAATCAAGGTTCTGATTTGCTCTGTTTCTACATTGTCTATCCATGTGACCAAATCTATTATAAACAAAATATCTACCATTGAATTTATAAGCATTGAATTGTCTTACCGGTGCCTTATGGCTTTGATTATCATTAGCAATACCAGAACTCTGTCCATTCTCAAATCCAAGTCCACTGGAACCTCAAATTTTCCTTTGTGTCTTCAATAATTCATCAAATTGTGTTGAGCTAGTCTTGAATTTTTATTTGTATTCACTTGCAGCAGTTAAATCTTCTCTTGGTATCATCATTCATCTCACAAGATCTTGCTCATTACTTTGGGATTGTACCAAATCAGTTCTCAACATATCATTTTCATGAATCAGCCTATCACATTCTTCAAACTTGTTCTTTAGGGATACAACAAGATTTTCTTCCTTTTTCTTTCTGTCCTCAATCTCCTTAGAAATTCTCACAGTCAGTTTGCATTTCATTCTTCATAACCATGTTCTCCAAACTTAATTTCTGACATTGTTCCTTAAGTGCATTTTTCTCTTCATCATCCTGATTTTGTAAAAGTTCTTTCCTTCTATCTTGAACAGATGATAACCTCTCTTGTAGGACAAGAATGAATTCCTTGGCATAATTCAATTCATCTTGTAGCTTTAAGTTCTTCAACCTTTCAGCATCATAATCTTCAAGTGCGATTTCAAGCTGCTTCTCCAAAGCCATATTCAATGATTTTGGTTTCATGATCTTCCTCAAGCTATTAAACTTCCTACAATGCACAAGGCTCTCATACCAATTGTTGGAAACCAATAACACTGGGAGGAGGGGGGGTCAATCATTGTTATACCAGAATAGTAGATTTTAGCCTTAAAAAAAATTCATACACCAGCCAGTATACCAATATAAACCGAATTGAAAGAAGTAATGCAACCAATAAGAAAAACACATAAATGAGAATCATAACACACAGATTTATACATGGGAAACCTCAAAGAAGAAAATCCACGGTGGGATTTGTGACCCACAATATCAATTCACTGGCCATATGAAGAGATATTACAATATATGAGGGCCGTGCACTTTCAGGAAGGCTTACAACCTAGAGCACACTGCACAATCACAATAGGAAGCTCACTGACTACATAAAATTTCAAACAACAATCCAAAGAAGTGTGAACTTCTAAGATAGTGTCTCCTATGCCAGAATACAGTTCTCGTTTAAGCTCTATCTATTCCAGTCTGAAACCCTAAACCCCTTTACCGGAATAACCCTTACAATAAATTCCTCACATACAAAATTTGTTTGATATATTTCACATTAGATTACATTCGCATTACATTCGCATTATGATCCATTACATCCATATCCTTATTCTATCAAAATGATCTAATCAATCTGCCTTATATACCCTATACAATTTTTTATGCCTTATGTCGGCTTACAAAGATATATACAATATCAGATTACATGTTGGCTATATAACATAAATATATAAGTATTAAAATTAATTGACGATGTTGGATGCAAGATATGTCGGCCTCCTAAATTGATAACCTTTACTATACCATGTTGGTCTGCATTGCCGGTGACCAAAGAAATATTTTGTCTGTCGCCGGTGTAGAGTCTGTGAAGTTCCTGTTGGTACACCATATGAAGCCGAAACCCAAAATCATGTTGTCATCAATGACAACATAGTGAAACCAACCAATAGAGTGTCAATTGCCAATAAAATTAAAACATATATTAGTCAAAATTCATTTAAACTAAAAATAAATAGTTCTAAATTAAAATAAATCAATTATTCATAATAAAAATTAAGTTAATAAAATGAGTCTTCGGACATGTAGTGTCATGGTTAAAACACTTCGTTGGTGAAGAGGCCACCATGGTTCAAATCCCTGCTGGGCCTTTATGCTCGCAAGGCCTTGTGCCTTCGCTGGGCCGTTGTGCTCTTGGATTTGAACAAGTGAAGTGTGGGATGAGGTCCCCCATTTGTGGCCTCACTGGTTCATAGCTCTAGGTCAAAAGTGATTACCTCTTATTTAAAAAAAAAAAATTTAATAAAATGACTTTTTTAAGTAAAAAGTTAGTTAGAAATTTAATCTATAGAATAAATATTAAGTATGATTTGGGAATTTTCAATAGCATGTCTCTTCATCATTCAAAATAGTTGACCTCTAATAATAAGGAATCTCATGTATTTCAATTAATTAAATTAATGGTTATTCAAGTATCTCAATTTTATAAAATCTAATGTCTATTATAAATGTTAAATCATTACTTTTACATATAATGTTCATAATATTAGAAATGGGCTAGAAGTGTACAAAAAAACAAAGCAAGGAGAAAAATAGAATAGAATAAAAGAAAGACAATTTTTTTTTCATCAATCCATATTTTTCATTTATTCTAGTTTGATTACAAGTGCCTCTTTTTTATGGAGGTCTTAAATGTTTCTAGACTTCATCACATGTAGAAATGTGTTGGAGGTAGATGAAAGAAACTTCCAAAATTATGAACTTTTCTTTAATGCTACATATATTCTTGCAAAGTGCATGATATGGAGATAACTATATGGTTGGGGTAGTTGGGATTACTATCTCCAACACTTTCCCTTAATCACAACTCCCATGGATATTGTAGCACTCATAATTCTTAGATTTATTTGTCAATTTTTCTTTTGTCTTTAATGATGCCTACAGACTTTCCCAAATTATTTCTTTGCAATGGTATTTTATTGTTTGTTGGGGTTCCTTAATTGCTGCGGAAATATCCCAAACTCTTTGCTTTCAAGTTGTCAAAAACATCATGAAACTTAATGCATCTTCACAATATGTAAATATCTTGCTAGACAATGATTTCTTTTTACTCAAAACACTAGTTATTGCTTTTGAACATCCAAAAATTTCATGACTCCTATTAGTCTTCACACATGAAAATTTGTAGAACCTTTTGAACACACCTATAATATTTTTCCAATTAGGTGCATAAGTCCATCCATAATCCATTTTTATATAACCTACCATAGATTCTTTCTTCCATTCTTAATTATTTTTGGTGACCTTCTCTGTTAAAATGAGAACATTGATTTTTGTTAGGAATTGCATGCAGAAAATATCAATTATATGCGTATAAAGATTAAATAGATCAATAAAAAAGCACATAAATAATACCAGAGAGGAGACAATTTTAACGTGGTTCGCCCAAACGTGGGCTATGCCCACCAAACAGAGAGTCCAATATTATTATCAAATCAATTACAACTAGCAATCCCTTGCAACTTAATACTGTTGCAAAATTCTACAATTTTTTTTGTAGAAAACCCTAACCCTTAACCATTTTATAAAGACACGTCAATTGCAAAATTAGAGTTACAATATGTTAGCCAATAGAAAAATAACAATCTATGCCATTATAAAATAATAAGTGATTTAGGAATGTGGGACACTGCCCCACGACCCTGCCCTATATTGTGATAGGGAGCGTGCAAGGGGCATTGCCACTTGACCCTGCCTTGGGGCACTATCTGCAAATCCCTGTTAAATAATTTGGAGGGAAACAAAATGATATAAGTGGGGATATTTTAACCTCCAATCTGATTATGCTCCATAACAACAATTTTCTCTCTTTCTTTAGACTAATTTGTTTAAACATGTATCATGTTGAACTCTATTTTCACCTTTTCTAAATCCAAGGCCTACATATTTTGGCCTTTCTATTGGATGAGTGGGCACTTTGATTCCTTCTCCATACATTCCCAATCCTTTACCTTCATAACCCATTTTATTTGTGATTTAGAAACCAACATTGTTTTTAAAATAAGCTTTGTTACCAATAACACAATCTGCAACCTTTGTATTTTTAGACATACCGTGCCCCTCAACCTCAGTTTGTTTCCAACAACAACTTCACATAAATTAATTGATTGATCAAAAGAACAAATTAAATCTTTTGTCCCATATGAGACTTCATAAATAGATGGCTTCAATTTTAAACATTCATTCTCTTTTTTCATCAACTCTAGCTTTTCTTTTAGATTTAGATTTTCCTTTTTAATTTCATCAAATAACTTTAAATATTTCTCTATAACTTCATTCTTCTCTTTTACTTTGTTAATTTTTTTTCAAGCTCACAATTTGTATCCCAAAGTTTACATTTTCCTAATTGTTTATCTTTTAAAGAAGATTTCATTTATGAACATTTTGTTTATTTCATTGAATTCTTCTTCCAAATCATTCGTTTTGTCTTTCTTTACTATATCAATTTTTCCCATTGAGATTATATTTACCTTGCCTTCACACTGGATTTACAATGTTTTAATAATTTACCTTATTAGGCCAGCTTCTATGATTTAGACAAGACCAATTATCCTCACTCTTTGATTTTATTTAACCAATCCTTCAACTGAATCTTAATCTTTCCAACTTGATTCTATGGCTTCAACTTTCAAATTCAGAATATCACACGTAGATGTCAAAGCAGTGCAGACCATTACAAATCCCTTTTTACGCAAGTCACACCGTTTCTCAATCATCACATAATAACACAAAATGAAACAAAGAACAACATGGAATTACAAATCGAGAGCACCCTTTCCTATAAAAATTAATAACTAAAACCAAATAAATGACAAGCTTATGGATCATTAAAGGAAGATGTGGTCCTTGTAAGAGAAGATTTATGTTGTTCTATAAAATGTCCAAGGATCAGTGCTCCCTAAAACTACCATAAAAAACACAGAGAAAACAAGTCTGATCCAACAATCTCCATAGCAAACATTCCTCTGAAATTGGCTCTTATAATTATCATGTAGCTAATCAAACTCTGCCTCCCATTAAAAATATGATCTGTATCTGGTCTACACCACTGGAATCACCTTCAGCAACTTCAACATATCCTATAACTTGGGCGTCTCCTAAGCAACTTGTATTAAAAAATAACACTCCTTTAGATTCATCTTACTCTCTAGGCATTCTTTACCATTAGAACTGATATCATTGTTAGAAATGGGATAGAACAAAACACAAAAAAAGAGAAGAATGAAAGAAAGACAAATTTTTATTCATCAATCCACATTTTTCATTCATTTTGATGTGATTACAAGTGCCTTCTTTTTATGGAGATGTTTCTAGACTTCATCACATGTAGAAATGTGTTGGAGGCAGCTGGAAGAAACTTCCACAATTAAGAACTTGTGTTGGAGATATGCTTTCGAACTGGATTATACGTAGTTGACTACATGGTTGGGTAGTTTGGAGATCAACACATAATTATAATATTGATTTCATATATAATATAGTCTAGAATTTTAAAATAAATAAGATTATTAAATAATATAGTGAAAATAAATTTTTTTATTGGTAAGCCACCAGGCCAGAGAAAATTATATTAAAATTTAAAATGTTTAATTGACATATTCTAGCTTAGATAGTTCAAAAATTGGAGGCAGACTCCCTAAATACACCAGATTCTTTTGCTGAAGAAGAATCATCATGAGTGGTCACTAAAAATTTAGAAAAGGAGGCTACCTTCCAATCTCGAAAGTCTAATATTTTAACCAAAACACTTCTAACAGATAAGTTTGAACGTATCAACAAAACATTGATTTTTAGTATCAGATTCTAAAATAATCTAATTAAAAATAAATATCATATCTGTTGTTCATGGAGTTCACTCAGCCCTAGCTTGAAGCTTCTGCACAACCCCCTTTTAGCGCATTCTTGTTACCAGTAGCAACCCACCCTTCACATTCTAGCTTTGACGGAAGGAGACCATTCAATCTGGAAAAATCTAGAAATTCCTCCTCCCTGTCATAATTATCTAGTTCATCTCCTAGTAGCCTCCAATCAAGAAATCTAGCCACCATTGTAACAAATACCACATGACGCCTTAAGGCAGGTCCCTTAAGATTCGAAAGGAAAGGGTAATAGTTAATGGTTTCTCATGGAATAGGAAATCATATCATATCTCTAGGGCAAGGAATTCTAGTGCCAAGAATAGTATCGGTATTCTAGTGCCAAGCCAAAAATAGCATGATTGAGAGCAGTATCTGCATTCTAGTGCCAAGAATAGTATGATTGAGAACAGTATTTAGGCCCTCCAACACATCGTGCTTGAACAACAGTGACGTTAACGCCAACACCTTTGCCTTTGAAACCTTTTTGTTAGGGAGGGACACTACAAATCTTGAAGAAATGTTGGAATTATTAAATGTTGGAATTATCCCTGAGATATTCCATGACCAAGAATTAAATTGTTAAAATTTCTACAAAGCAAAACTACAGATCTAGCTAGGGAAGAAAACAAAACTTGCATGAGAAAAAATGAAACTCTATTAATTCATTATGTTTTTACATTATGCAAAAGCATGATTTATAGAAACAAGCCACCGCACAGAAATATGAAATTAGCAGTGAAAGATGCTTAGTTAAACTTATTGATCTGCAGTTTGCATGAAAATAGATCCACTATTCTTGGAGATAATGGAGAGGATCATGCAAGCGGTCCATCATTCACGGAGAGTGAGAGAGGATCATGCAAACTAGATGCAAAAATCAGGCTAACACCTCCCCGTAAGTCTAACTACGGAGATATATGAAAAGAGGAAAGATATGGGTCCTTGCAACAAAGCCTGATCAGGAACCCAATTACAAATAAGAAAGGAGGAAACCCAATTGAGAGAAACTCCTGACCATTATTCAAACTATAGAAGAAAGATATAATCGATGAAGAAGAACTGCAAATGAATCCACACTGCAACAGAATTGTATCAAAATCATAGAAACCACTGCATGAGTACCTCTAGGATACTTTGAAAATGTTGTTGTACATATTCTGTATTGCTCAAATGGATGAACAGATATGTACATGGTCTCTGAATACAGAAACTAACCTTCTGAAGATAGGAAGATATGAATCTACAGAAATGTGCTTCAAGCTGAAGAACTGGAAAGATGACCTCCGGTTGGGATGATGCCATTGTATATCCATTGCTCAATAATGTCCTACTAGAAAGAAACTCTGGAAGCACTCGGAGATGCCACTCTGGAATCTCATGTAGTTAGGAACCCTGCTAGAAAGAATCACTAGGAGCAAACAAAGTTGCAACATTGGAATCTCATGTAGACAAGAATTTAGAACAAAATAACATTTTTGGCTGCCAATGGAAGAAGAGTGCATAGCAACTTTAATCTTCTATTTTATACGAGAAACTTATTGAAAGAAACCTATACTAAATGCATTAAGCAAAAACTCATATAAAGTTTTTGAAAGTTTAATTTTTACAAAGACTCTAATTTTCCAGATCTTCATCATGTAGTGCTTGGAAAACACATACAATTTTAAAGAATCAATATAGAAGAAAAATCAAAGAACATGCAAAAATGAGGGGAAGAATATGAATGCATTTAGAAATAGAGATCTACGTCAGCTTCCACGATGATAATCTTCAGAAATCTGCCTGCAAATAATCGTTAATGCTTCTTCTTCCTAGCAAACTCGCTCTGATACCATGTTAAAATTTCTGTCGTTAATGCTTCTTCTTCCTAGCAAACTCGCTCTGATACCATGTTAAAATTTCTGCAAAGAAAAACTACAGATCTAGCTAGGGAAGAAAACAAAACTTGCATGAGAAAAAATGAAACTCTATTAATTCATTATGTTTTTACATTATGCAAAAGCATGATTTATAAAAACAAGCCACCGCACAGAAATATGAAATTAACGGTGAAAGATGCTTAGTTAAACTTATTGATCTGCAGTTTGCATGAAAACAGATCCACTATTCTTGAAGATAATGGAGAGGATCATGCGAGCGGTCCATCATTCACGGAGAGTGAGAGAGGATCATGCAAACTGGATGCAAAACTCACGCTAAAATAAGTTGACTACCAAGATTACTGACCGCTCTAAGATTCAAAGGAGTCTTTTGAACCTTAAATCCCTGATTTCTCTAAGAAAACTTTTAAACTAATGCACAAGAGGGATATTGGAGTATCCACCGGAAAGGAGGAAATTGGCTCTAGGAAAGCTCTAATTATAAAGCCAAAGGGAGATTCTTCCATTTTTATCATAGAAACCTGTTTGAAAAATTCTCTCCGCAACTAAGAAAACTACAAGCCGAAAACTTCTAGAGCACACAAAATGACAGCTAGAAGACTAGACAAAGGCTAAAGAAACTTCCCAACATTCTCGCACTTTTCAATACTCGTAAATTGTACTGTATAATAAAAACAAGACTGTTATGACAATTTAAATTCAGATATAATTATAATCTATAATTTTAGAATAAAAAATATTAATTAACATACTCAAAAAGAATTATTAAATTGTTATGTGTTTATAATGTTTTGTTTGCAAAATATGTTAAATAAATAATAAAAAACAACCTAAAAGAATTGTTGTTTAAAATATATATAAAGACATTGATGTTATGTCCAGCGGACTTCCTAACTGGTAAAGAGAACAACAGCGTTTTCTTTTGAGGTATACCATAATTGTTGATAGTATGGTATTCAGGAGCCACTTTTCAAGAGGCAAGCCAAACATATTTATATACCATCTACAAAATTTTTAATATCATGTATTATTTAGAAGAGCTTTCTCACTATACCCGCTTGATGATCTATCTAGCAGAACCTGATGTAAAAAAATTATGAAATGAATAATTATTTAAACACAACCTAAACACACACAAGAAAAAAAAGAGGACGAAAATGATGCATGTTTATCATTTGTATATCTAATATCAAGATTCAATACTATTTTAAAACAGAAACATCTCTTAGAATATTTGACAACCTTACTAATTAAATGCATTAAAATCTCTACACAATTGAATTTCAAACAAAAAAATTTCCAATGCATAAGAGAAAATGCAGAAACTTAAATAATTCACACTTTTAATATATAAGTACTTGTCTTTATTCTCATTTGACATAATTTCGTAATTTCAAAATGGATGGCAGGCAAAGGAGTTGTGATGGGCTCGTCATTGTATGCTTGCATTCTTATTCTTCTTATTTTTCTTTCAACAATTACAGTGATGGGTGAGATATATTCATACCATTTTACTTGATAATAAATTTTCTTAAAAACATCTAATGGGAATGGTCAGTTTAAATGTAAACTTTTTCTTCATGAAATATTTCTTCTTTTAATTGAAATGCAGGCTCTTCAGTCACTGCGCAACCATGTGGCAGTTGTACGGGATGCAGTAAAGACACCATGTCGGATTGTTCACAATGCCTTATCACCCCTACCCAAAAGTGTTGTCAGCAACCTGATAATAGCTTTGTGTGCTTCTCTGCCTGCACATCACCATAAACATTACTATTGTAACCAATCATTCTTCTTTCTTCTATAGGACGTATTCTTAGTATTCCTAGTATTTGTTCTGGCTTTATTTAGAGAATAAGAGAGTGAGAGATAGCATGGAATGATTTAGAGAGGGTTTATGTTCTATTTTAAAGTAGATGTGATTTTATGATTAGAAAAAAATTGTGCTCTGAGATTATTTGAGATCTTCTCAAAAAAATGTCATTAATTCACCCTCCCCTCTCAGTGCTTTATAAGTCTATCATATTTTTATACCGTCTACACAAATTTTAATATAATTTATTATTTCAAAAGCTTTTTTATGCAACATTAAATTTGGAAGAGCTTGCTCACTGGACTCTCTTGATGATCTAAAAAAGAAAAACACACGAAAATAATTCATACATTCAATATAATTCACACATTTATATAAATACTTGTCTTTATTATCATTGCATATAATTTCATAATTTCAAAACGAATGGCAGGAAAAGGAGTTGTGATGGGCTCGTCATTGTATGCTTGCATTCTTATTCTTCTTATTTTTCTTTCACCAATTACAATGTTGGGAGATATATTCATACCATTTTACCTTATCATAAAATATTTGCCATACATATCCTAGTAGTAGTTTCCATAGCTCTCACAAGTTCTTTATACTCAACAATGACAATACAAACATCTAAAAAGAAGAACAAGAACAACAAAAGAACCTACAAATTAAACCATATCCTTGTTCAACAATAACATTTACCAAGATCTCTAAAGCAAGATCTCATCCACCATAACAAAAGTAAAATGATATTAACATGTAACATTCAAATCAAATGCAAATATGATAGTAATATATTGAAACCTCTCATACCAGAGTAGATCAATTAAAATAGTCATTCTTGCAACAAGGGAATATGCCATAAGCTACAAATCAGGTTTTTCACTTCTCCAAATAAGTCCTCATTACTACATCCAAATCTCAAGATCAAAACTAGGATAATATGGTACTTATTAGATCCTTCACTTATCAGGTACATAAAAGCTTAGAGTGGCATACAAGAATATCATGTATATAAAACACCAAGTAATAAAAGCTTATAATAAATGATAATCCTCTCAAGTTAGGTCCAAAAAGAGTTTGCATCCATTATCAAGGGTATGATCCCTTGTATTTTCAAATAAAATCATCTTAAAATGTAGCCATCTGAACATAGGATCTCAATAAGCCTTAAATTTTTTATTTGCCATAAATAATAGTGAAATTATTAGTTTGGTACATATTTACATTGTGCATTAGAAGAGTGTGATCTCATAGCCAAATTTATGTAAGAATATGGTACTTAAAAATATGTTATTCCATTGATATTCTAATTTATTTTAGATGATATTATAATTTATTTTAGACCAAAACATAAGAGAAAATCACATATTTATATATTTTTCACCATTATATTCTCCCTATATTTGATGTTCCTATGATCTAATATATAAATCCATGAAGAAGTAAAAATAATCATTAACATGAAAAATAATATTTTTCAAACATGGGATAGCTTATATATTAAAGTTCAAGGTTCATGTGTGTTGGTTAACAGATTTGTCTCCTTCTTGAAATTTTAGTTATTATCTTCTTTAGCAAAATGTGACTCCGTTATACCCTTTAGAAAGAAACAAAAAATACCAACAATTGGAAGAATTAATAATAATTCAACCTCTGCATTAGAGGGCAGCTCCTCATATGATTTACAATGAATTAACTATACAATTGATTTTTTTTTGTAACACTTTTAACCAGAAAGTATTGAAAAGGCTTCAGCATTTATCCATCCGCACAAATAAATGCATAAATTTTTCTAAGAAATTGCTCAAAGAGGAGTTCACAGACACCGATTAACATATGTTTACTGCATGCATTCAAATTAAAATGGAAACTCAACACGAGAAACTAGCAGCTTAACTGAGACTCTCTCATACCTCATAGGGCAAGGGGGATCAAGCTGGTTTACAACATGTAGGTCATCCAACAATCTATGATAAATATGAACCAAAAAGAAATGTAGAGATAACTGATTATCAAATTAAATTATGCCCACATAACAACCTAAGAAAAATTATGAATCTTAGAATGCACAGATTTAAAGATGTCTCAACATTCCATTAATAATCAATCATTACTTCATTTTTCACAATTCGTATCAAAAACTCTTCTATTGTTTCTAAAATCACAGTTTCAGAACCCTTTCAAAAGCAAGCTTTTTAGCTTAAATAGCCACCAGGCCATAGTTTTTACATAACTGACAAATAACATTTACTTTCACTTCAGTGAAAGAAACCATTTAGATGACACAAAAAGAAAGCTAAACTAATAGCCACTGAAAGACCGACATTTCATTGTAGCATTACTAAGCATCTACCACAACTGAGGAAGTTACGGGCTTGTCCTATTTTGTCACGGATTCTCGCCATTCTAGGTGTGCAGTTGAAAAGTTCAGGATAACTTGGAAATAGGGCAGGCCAATGTGTATGATCCTCTACTTCCACACTTCCTTGTCCATATTCACCTGCATGACCTTTACTTTGTGAACCTCCAAGTGATCCAAATAGACAATGAGTATTGATTCAATCCTTGCTACTTTCGAAAAGTCATCGATAGTCAAAGATTTTATGGTCTAAATGGAAACAACTCTATCTTGAAAGACTTTAATCATGTCTGCAACTTCCTTAATCACTTTATCTCCCTCCTTCATGAGTTGAATATCAATACATTTGAGGTCCTTCTTTATAGTGTCAATCAAATCAGTCAGTCCCCTGAGTAGCTTAGTGGATTCTTCATGGCCTTGCCCAATGATTGAGTTGCGCCATTCCACATTTTTCTTTGACACATATAGCACATATCATCTAGGTTCTCCACTGGTTTCTCAGCTAAGAACTTCACAACTCCATACTTTTGAACATCATTCATTTGTGCGAGGACCGCTACCCACTTAACCCTTTCCTTTTTCGAGGCGGCTGTCTCTGGCTCAAGTTCCTTACTCACAGTTTCTGCATCTTTATAAACCTTGACCAGATTAGTAATATATTCCGATCCTTGTTGAATTATTAGATCCAGCCATTTGTTGAACATCTTCATCACTACCTTGTTCCTTTAAACTTGATTAAGCATCTTCTACTTTGTTGGAGACTTGGCATCAAATGAGACTGGTATCTGTGACAATGGTTGGGGAATTGGATTATGAATAGCATTGATGTACTTTTCCATCTATGCAACCATTTGTTTCATTTCTCTCTTGTCTTTTTCATCTTTCCAAGTCCTGGTGATTATCCTCTTTGTAGAAGATTCCAAATGTTTTACATCCACGGCCCTTGATGCGATGCCCAAATCTATTTTCTCCACACTAAAATCCTCCTCCGTAGCCTTATCTACATCCACGGCCCTTGATGTGATGCCCAAATCTAGGAATGGGCTTGGCCACTTCAGTTGTCCAGTGTCCTGTTGTGTCATCCACATCAAGCATTGCTTGTGTTTTGAGCTTTTTGGGCTTTAATGCTTTTCCTAAGCATTTACTAACCATGTCCTCCAATGGGATGGTGACTGGCACCACACTCCTTTTCTTTCCAATGGTGGCTTCCAGCCATTTTGGAGCATTGGTAGATCCTTTAGGTGGTGGGGTGACCTATGTATCTAGGGAAGTAACAATTACCAAGGCATTCATGGGATCCTTTTGAGTTCCTACTCCTTCATTTGTATCCACTTCTTGTATCCCAGTTTCACCTTGATCCTGTGGGTCCATTATTTGTTCAAGCTCTTCACTGGGGTCTAAATCCACTATGACCTATTGCAGAACAGGCTCTCTACTCTTCTTCTTTGTTCTTGATTGGGATACTTGGGTAGCTATAAGACTAGATGGTGACCTTCCTGACCTTCTTGGCAGTATTTTCTCTACAATGGGCTTTGAGACACCTGCAATATCAGTAATTTTATTAGTGGCAAAAATAGGAGATTGAACCAGGATGTGTGAATCACTTATTGATTCATGTGGGGACATGGAAGGACCCTCCTTGAATTTTAGTTTCCTCAACCATCTCTCTATTCTCCTGACAGCATTGAAGGTCCTTGTTTGAATGCTATCATCTTCCTTTTTGTTCCAGTCAATTTTTGGAATCAGTTTCCCTTCAATCTCAGTACCAAACTTAGGGTCCAAGACATCTTCCTCTGTATCTTCCAACACACCCGATGTATTAATTGGGAGCCTCAAGACAACTATATGTCGCAAGTGAATCTTGACCTTAACCTCTTTCTCACTTCATTCTCATCCTTGCAATTTTCCCTATAATCTTCCATCTGGAATTCATGGCAGAAACGACTGTCTATGTTAAGGTTCTCCCTTGCATAATCTTTGCCATCAAAACTTTACCTAGCTACATATAGCTGCAGATTCATCCTTTTAAACTCTAGTTCCAGAGTCAAAGCGTCTGATGCTGATTTGTAGCTATAATACCCAAGATCAACGAGAAAAGCCACCTCGGATTATCCCTTTGCCCCTAGTCTTTTATCTATATGTGCTAGCTGCCTGCTCACCTCTGTAAGTACGAAGCTATCAAAGGCGTACCTAGGTAATTTGAATGGTTGGCCTTCAAAACCACCTACCCATATGTAAGTAAACTGTGGAAACTAGATAAATAAGTTTCCATAAATACTCACAAACTCCATAGCCTCTGCGGACATTCTCTTGTTGGCATCACCCTAGAGTTCAAAGGCAAGTCTTCCCGCAAAGACTCCATTCCATCTGTCAATTTGTTCAACATATCTCTATTATCACAGCAAAGGGTAAAAATCATAAACCCTCATTCCATCAATCCAACGTTCATTGGGTAATCCAGGCCAATCCTTTGTGTAGGCCAAAATATAAAACAGGTAAGAAGACATGTAAACCCCAGTCATACCCACAAAGTTTCTTAGGCCCTCGTGAAGCCTCTCCGCAATCACCTAAGGCCAATCCAGAAATCTATCACCAGATAGAACCACTTGGATGAAAAAGTACATCCAATCTTCCCAATAGAAGGAATATGATTTCCCTTTTACTCTATTTAAAAGCACAACAATGTCCCGCACCTCAGTGATGAGGTATTCTCTAGTTAACGGTTTGGGTAGTCGTGATCCTCCTTTCTGAACCCTCAAGAGCCAAATTCTTGCAATTATACTTCTATACTTGCTCTTCTTCTCTGAGAAATAGGCATATGAATTTCCAATGGTCCAATCCTCATAATCCTCTTTATGCAAAATACCCATTGTCGCCATCACTGTTTCCCTATTAATATGGACTAACACTTCACCATCACTAGTTCTGATACATCTGTTCTCAGAATCATATCTTTCATACAAGCCAACACTAAATCTGGACACGACGCGTCTAATGGAAATGCAGTAGCTTCCACAAGACCACTCTTAACTATCTTCTCTGTTAGCGACCTAGCCTGAGGATTCTTAGTCCTTTCAAGGAAATTCCCCAAATTTGCATGAACTAAGGAGGTGTCTTCCATTTCCGGCAAGATACTCACTAAACATGACGTTCGATCAATCTTTCGCAGCATAGGCCTCATTTTAACTATGTATTCCCTTAACCAAGAAATTCTAACAACAATACAATATGCTAGCCCAACAATTTTTTCAGATCTTCCCCTTTTCTATACTGATAAAAATTCAGTGCACAAAGAAACACAACGTAGGAGAAGACAATTGAACTTATCCGATAACACCATGAAAACTGGAAATTCTTTTGGAGAATAGTGTTGGATTTACCTTCGGTGCCTCCAATTAATTGAAGTCAGGAAACTGCGACCTTTCTAAATATGGAAATAAACTTATATGTCTTCCTTTGATCAGATGGGAAAATATCAATAGGGTTGCACATGCTTCATCATGATTTACTTCAAGTGTACGAAGTAATGGTGAAATGACAAACCTGACACCTTCTTAATTAGCCATCACTTCCGCACAGGAAATTTGATATTTTCATGATTACTTTCCACATTTAGAATTTCAAAAAGCCGAATAAGGGAATATTCCTTCTTATTGCGCTGCTTTTATTTCCACCAAAAAGCTTTTCGGATTAGTTTGAAAAGAACTTATGAACCTTGAACCACTTGAAAACGAGGTTCAGTGGTTCAAGTTCATTTAAGCAATAAAACAGTAACGGTCATCACATAATTAAAGTGAACCTTGAACCTCTTGAACCGCTTGAAATTTGGTTCAAAGTTCAAGACCACATATCGACTTAACATAAAAAGAAAGACTCACGCTCGACATATAACAATACATTGCCGCGACCCACTAAAAAGACATTTTTTGAACCTTGAACCCTTGAACCACTTGAACACGAGGTTCAATGGGTTCAAAAATTCAATTACCAAAGACCAAGTGAACACGTTTGAAAATTTGGTGACAAACACTAGAACAACTAACTTTTTTCCTTTTTAAAACTGCTCTTTGAAACTTGAACCCTTTAAACCTTTTGAAAAAAGAGTTCAACAGTTCAAGTACGAAGAGAACAAATGACCCGATGGAAACAAAAGGCACAAAAAGATAACCTGCAAATTGGAATATATTTTTTTTAAAAGGAAAACTTACCAGTGGACTAACAATGTGGAATTAGAATTGATAAATGATAAAGGCTATATGAAAGTATAATGAACAATTATAAGATGTAAACATATATTATCTATTTAAAACATTAAAAATTTAAATATTTAATATATAGGCATTTTATAATATAGTTGGTATATATGTTTAAATATATATTAGTCAAAATTTATTTTAACTAAAAAAAAGAGTTCTAAAGTAAAATAAATTAATTCTTAATAATAATAATTAAGTTAATAAAAAAACTTTTTAAAGGAAAAAATTAATTAGAAATTTTATCTATAGAATGAAATATTAAGTATGATTGGGATATTTTGAATATTATGTATCTTCATCATTCAAAATAGTTTACTCCAAACAAATAATTATTTAAAAGCAACCTTAAAAAAAAAAAATGAGACTTGATGCATGTTCATCATTTGTATATCTAATATCAAGATTCAATACTATTTTACAACAATAGAAACAATAGAAACATCTCTCAGAGTATTTGACAACCTTGCCAATTAAATGTATTTCAATCTCTACACAATTGAATTTCAAACAAGAAAGTTTCCAATGTGTTGAGAGAAAACAATTCACGCTTTTAATATATAAATACTTGTCTTGTTTCCAATGTGTTGAGAGAAAACGCAGAACTTCCCTAAATAATTCACGCTTTTAATATATAAATACTTGTCTTTATTATCATTGCATATACTTTTGTAATTTCAAAACAAATGGCAGGCAAAGGAGTTGTGATGGGCTCTTCATTGTATGCTTGCATTCTTATTCTTCTTATTTTTCTTTCACCAATTACAGTGATGGGTGAGATATATTCATACAATTTTTCTTTGTCATAAGTTTTCTTAGAAACATCTAATGGGAATGGTCAGTTTAAATGTAATCTTTTTCTTCATGAAATATTTCTTCTTTTAATTGAAATGCAGGGTCTTCAGTCACTGCGCAACCATGTGGCAGTTGTACGGGATGCAGTAAAAACAACATGCCGGATTGTTCACAATGCCTTATCACCCCTACCCAAAAGTGTTGTCAGCAAACTGATAATAGCTTTGTGTGCTGCTCTGCCTGCACATCACCATAAACATTACTATTGTACCCAATCATTATTCTTTCTTCTATAGGAGGTATTCTTAGTATTCCTAGTATTTTCTCGAATAAAGAATAAGAGACTAAGAAGATATCATGGAATGGAATAATAGAAGATGTGGTCTTATGAATAAATAAAAATTTTGCTTTGAGATTATTTGAAATCTTTTAAAAATATAGAAGCATCCTACTTGTTAAACTTCTAAATTTAATTTTTATTAAAAGATAGTTTTGGATGGAAATAAATTATTTTTACTTGTTTTCATTATGCACATACAAAATATTCTATTTATTTAAATTCTATCCAAAAAAAAGTTTTGGAGGAAAATAAATTATTTTTACTTGTTCATTTTTTATTTGTTTTTATTATGCACATACAACAATCTTATATTCATGAGTTCACTAGTTTCCTTAAATGTCGGAGTTTAACAGTTTCTTTTTTGAGTTTAAACTTCTAAGGTGAACTACGACAAAATTCATGGGACCACCAGTTTTAAAATTTAAATCTTAGGGACCTAGCATTATTAAATAGTTTATTAGTTTTGAGATTTAAGTATTATAAATTAAATTTAAATAATTTTTTTATGATTTAAATAATTTCAAGAAATGTTAGAATTTTTAAAATATAATGATATTCATTTTATGTTATTTAAAAATATATTTGTTAATCTAAAAATTGAATTAAGATGGTAGAATTATTAGAATTATCAGATTTATAGAATTATTTGAGTTTTGAAAAGATAGAATGTTATCAAAACAAAAACAAATCTATTTAACTAGAATATATACCTTATATTTTAATTTAATCTATATCAAATAGATATATTTCTTGAGGTTCCTATTTTTACTCAATTGTATACCCTAAATTGAAATAGGTGCCTTTAGAATGATATATGCTAGTGGTAGCGACACCGCCCAACATGGAAAACATAAAATAAATCAATAAATATGTGTTGTAGGATCAAAGAAAATACTACAATCTAAGATATATTAAACTTTACTTAATGGCAAGTATTATGGTTATAATTAGCATTAGGGTTAAGGTTAGTGTTATGGTCGAGGTGTAATGCCCCGCCAGGAAACCCCGAAGGGATTAAGCTATAACACAAGAATAGAGTGCAATTTTTTTATTTTTTTTAAAGTTACAACACATACGATACAACAAGATATCAAAGATTCAGATTACATAGCGGAAGACTTCAACTAACTCCTAAAGAGTTTCCCAAAGAGATTACTTAAATTTTCACAATACACTTTACTCACACAATTAATCCAAAAGCTGAATATCTTAATAACGAGATGATTCACAATCAGGATAATTTCTTTCAAAGGATGGAAACATAAATCACAAGCAAAGATGCATCATTAAGTTCCATTCATAAACTTCATTCAAGCTTTTCAATTAAAATTATAAACCATACATCTACATTCTGATACACTAGGATTTCATCATGACATAAGAGATCTTTCCAAGCATATTTAAATTTCCTTAGCAACAACTGAATATAATTCATTACTCTAAGATTCATTATTCCATATTCCAACTTATTGCATTAAAAGGACGATTTCACACATGCAATACGATAAATCGCATCGCAACCAATTATGCATTCGATCCACATGGCATTTAAGATAGAACTAAATATAAGCATTTAAAGTTAATTCCCATTTATCCACTTAACCATTTTAACATAAGCTAAACATACATGATAAAGCTGAATAAAGGAAACATAAGAGAATACACCACATAACACCATAATGATCTCGGAGTTCACCCCTAAAGGGCTACATCTCCGGGTCTGCGCAACTGCAAGACCCCTCTGATAATTAATAAAGGTTAAGAATACAAGAGGTTACACCATTACAATCCAGCCATCAAGGCGATACATAATCAATATACAAACCACCACATCGGTCAATAATACATAAACGATCCTTAAAAAGAACAGGATCCAGCTGAACATAATCAAAGCTAAAACAAGAGTCCAAGAGAGCATCCATAAAACTGAGCCATCACCACCCAAGGTCTAACATGAAACCGACACTCACAAGGGCAGCGACAAAGGACGACTCACAAAGGTACTCAAAACAGGACAAAACGACAACACACTAGCGAACGTAGGGACAAGTGTCATCACACAACCTGGTATGGATACCATGGCAAGTCTTCATAGGTCCCGGCCCATACACTGGTAACCCTGGCAACCTAATCCGAACTTCCGGCCCATCCAAGCCTCATGTGGACCCACACATCCTCTCGTGAAGACAAGGAAGATGGATTGCCATTTCAGGCCTTCTCACAGCATGCCGAATCTATGATAGCATTCGTCCCATGTGTGAGGCACATTATCTTATTTAGAGATTATTTTCTAATCTACTTAGGTTATCACTTATTAGACTCACTTTCGAAGGGTTACCCAGCAGCCACTTTGGGCGCGGCCCCCAATCGAAAGCCACTTTCCCATACGACACTAGACTAACTCAGACGAACTCAAACCACGGAATACACATGGTAAGACGAACGGAGTTCAAGGAGATACAATCATCAGGTCAAACACGACTCAAAGATGAACACTTACTGACGGTACTCAATCTAGAGACCTGACAACTAAGGTCAACCATGAATCATCATTCGACTCACACAAAGAGGATATAACCAACTAAGTCAACATCACAATCCATAGTCAACTCAAAATTTGAAGACTGAAACAGGTACACCAAGTCAATCCATACGACAGGGTCCTACTAAACAAAGCAATCTTGCCATTTCATAATTAAAGGCGAATACAGAAATTAAACTCGCAAGGCAATAATCAGAAAAGACAATATTTTCTCAAATTGATTTAATCATTACAATCGATCAAGTTTTCTACAAGATCTAAAAACAGGTTACAGTTATCTACCTCAACTAGGGATAAGTTGTTCTTGGTTTTCTAACTCCTAAGGTTCAAAGCATCGAATAGGCAAATTAAGCCATAATGAGTTTTTTAAACCGAATTTATAATAATAAAACTCAGTCAACCATTAATCTATTAATTAAGATATTTAATCTCCGACAAAACATCATTAACATACTGGTCTAAAACCGACCTCTACAATTTCGTATTTCAACGATCTTCCAATAATGTATTATTCTCTATTATTTTTAAACAAAACTACTTTAGTTAGCCAAGTGCTCTAAACTGCTAGAAGGTAAGATCTAGATTTAACAATCCAAGATCGATCAAATTATAATCAATGATATAAAAATTGCAATATTACAGTTGAAAAACTTAATTAGAAGGGGGCAAGGTCTCGAAGTGCAGTTGAGTAATGCTTAATCGATAACCTCCATTATGAAATTAAACAATACCAATTTAACATTTATCCCTTCTTCTTTTTTTTATGCCCCTTAATCATAATTAAAAAAAAATAAAACTAATTAAAACTCCGCATTAAAATAACATATAATAACATGATATTACATATCATATGTTGTTTTTTTTTTGAATGATAAACAAAATACATAAAAAAAACATTTTATAAACTATGCTCTTTTAATAATAAAAAAAAAATGCATTAAGTGATGTGGCGAGGGAGGGCCGTGCCCTAACCCTCGCCGCAGGTGAGGCCTCGCGCAGGGTAAGCCCGTGGCGGCGCCACTGCGGTGCCCGCAGGCTCCGCGGCGCCCTGCGGCCACCGCGGACCTGCGGCCACCGCAGTGTCGCGGCCGTGGTTACCAATGCAGGCGAGCAGGGGGAGGAGCACGGGATGGGGGGGATGCAAAAGGGCAGCGAGCGAAGGATAAGGGAAGAGTGGGGGAGGGGAGGGGAGGAGCTCCGCTCCCCGTCTCCAACCCCAAACAATGTCCGCTAAAACAAATAAAAAACGCACATCCCGATACAAAAGCAACGCCCAGCTCAAAAAAAATGAATAAATTTTCCTTAAAACACAGTTCAAAAATGAACTAATAAAATTTCTTTATTTTCTCCGAAACACAGTTCGAAATTCCATAACAAAAATGCCCAGCACCAAAATTTGATAAAGAGAAATTTTGATTTGATCAAAGTTCGGTTAAACGAACTGGGATTGATGTCACATTATCATGATGGATTTCCCATCCTTTCCAATAACAAAGGGTTTCAAACACCCAAACAGCCATGAAGAAAAATACACCTTTCCATTTAAAATCTCCAGCCAAACAAATTGATTTTCAATCACAAATTCATTCCTTTCAATCAAAACAATAAATTCTTTTGGCAACGAGAAGACAATTCAGAATTCCTACCTTAAAACGCAATCCTGGAATGGCTGAAGGAGAGCCCCCAATCCTGCCAGGTCCAGCATCATTCCTTCTCAAAACCCCCAATTTCATTCCAAAATCTTTTCCACCAAAATTTTTCTCCAAAATGTCCATCTTTTTCCATTTTTTTTCCCCAATTTTGGGTTATATGGGAGAGTTGACCCAAAAACTCTATTTTTGGAATTTAAAACTTTTATTTACAAATAATTCTCCAATTTAATACTTTTCAACAATATCAACAATATAACTTGCTTTTTCAATTAAAAATCGATTCCCTCATTTAAACAAATTTAATCTTTCAATTCAAATAAGCCAACAGAACACAATTAACTCTATGGCGATAAAATCTAAAACTTTCTTTTCAACAGCATATATAAGTGCATTAAATATTCAAATTCAATCATTAACTCGAATTTACTCCCAATTAAAAACAGACAATTCAAAATCAACGAAAACTCGCATAACGAAAACCTGATTAAGTTAATCCAGATAATTACTAAGGACTAATTAATCAATTTAACTAGGCACACCAAGCACGCAAATCGAGAAAGTCAACCAAACAGACGACTCGCAAACCCAAACAAACAGGGGTTACCGACGACGACTGGCGATGCTCACTAGAGCACGACTAAGGTCAACTAGGGTCTTATGACCACCTAATCCGACTCTAGGGATAAAAAAGGTATGCACAAACCTGCAAAACCAGGTGATGACGAACCTCGCACTCAAGCGACTTCGTACCTGAAATCTCCTGCAACCAACGATCATACATGCATACATATATAATAACTTAATCAATTCATTAGTTCGATACTAACATCACGAAATGGGAACACTGAAAATCTGCATACAACTAGTGTGAACCACATCAATAGCTATGCGTTAATTCAAACATCTGACTATAACATAATATTACGATAAACTAATCAAGATTAAACCAAGGTTAGAGATCGATTACGGTAGGGGTACTATACGAGGATAACAACGTTTACATCATTGTTCCATTTAGGGTTATGGTCATGGTTCTATTTAGGGTTATGATTAGGGTTAGGGTTATGGTAATGGTTAGGGTTAGCTTCAATGTTAGGGTTTGGTTTTGGTTTAGGATAATCATTAGGGTTAGGGTTATGGTTGTAGTTTAATATTAGGTTTAAACTTATGGTTAGGGTTAGGGTATAGTGAAATGGTTACAATTATGTTTAGGGTTTACGTCAAAGGTAGGATAAGGGTTAGAATTATAATTGGGGGTATGGTTAGGATTAGGATTTGGTTGATAGTTATGTTTTGAATAAGAGTTAAAATCAGTATTATGGTCAAGGTTAAGGTTTACATCATAGCTAGGGTTATGATTAGGTTAGGGTTTAAGGTTAGAATTATGATAATGGTTAGGTTTAGGGCTAGGGTTATGGTTTGTGATAGGGTTTAAGATTAGGTTTAGGCTCATAGTTGTAGGGTTTACATCATTGTTTGGATTAGGGTTAGTTTGATGGTTTGGGTTATAGTTAGGTTTAGGGTTATATGTATGGTTATTATTAGGGTTAGGATTAGGGTTAGTATTATAATTTATTAGGGTTATGGTTTGGGGTTATGGTTAGGTTTATTATTTACATCATGGTTGGGGTTAAGGTTAGGTTTAGGATTTGGTTAGGGTCATAGTTAAGAATACGGCTAGGGTTAGGGTTTACATATTAGCTAGGGTTAAATTTTGGGTTAGTGTTAGGGTTAGGGTTAGGGTGATAATTAACATTGTTTTTAGGGTTAATCTTAGGCTTAGGGTTAGGGTGATGACTATGGTTAGGTTAAGGTTTAAGATTAAGATTAGGGTTAGGGTTTAAGATTAGGATTAGGATTATGGATAGGATTACATATAGGTTTTTAGTTATGGTTAGGGTTAGATTATGTTTTAGGGTCAGGGCTAAGGATTATTGTTAGGGTTAGGGTTTATGGTTATGGTTAGGTTAGGGTTAGGGTTAGGGTTTAGAGTTATAGCTAGGATTATGGTAAGGGTTATGGTTTAAATCATGGTTGGGGTTGGAGTTAAGGGTCATGGTTTAAATCATGGTTGGTGTTGGAGTTAGGGTTAGGTTTATGGTCACGCTAAGGGTTACAGTTATTGTTAGGATTATGGTTAAGGTGAAGGTTTACATCATGGTTAGGGTTAAGGTCAAGGGTAAGTAGTAGGATTAATGTTAATGTTTATATCATGGTTATTGTTAGAGTTAGGATTTGCATCATGTTAGGGTTAGGGTCTAGGGTCTGTATTATAGTTAGTTTTAGGGTTATAATTATAGTAATGGTTATGATTAAGGTTAGGATTTTCATCATGATTAGGATTAGGGTTTATATCATGGTTTAAATTATGGATAGGTTTAGGGTGTACATCATGGTTAGGGTTAGGTTTAAAGTTATTTTTTAGGGAAATGGCCATTGAGCCCTTAGGATACACCAAGATATTAATACCCTTCATATATTATTAATGCATTGTAATAGATGATTGGTGCATCTTAAGAGTTGTAGACCCATTCCCCCATTTTCAGGGTTAGGGTTTAGGGTTATGATTAGGTTAGGTTAGGGTTAGGGTTAGGATTATGATTAGAGTAATGGTTTAGAGTTATAGTTAGGACTATGGTAAAGCTTAGGTTTTACATCATGGTTCAGCTTAGGGTTAGGGTTAAGGGTTAGTGTTAGGATTAATGTTAGTGATTGTAATGGTTTGGGTTAGATTTAAGGTCAGTGTTATGGTTAGGTTTTACACCATGAATAGGGTTATTGTGAGGATAATGGCTAGGTTTAGTGTTAAAATGATCGTCAGGGTTAGGGTTATGTTTTGGGATAGGGTTTAGGATGAGGATTAGGATCAAAGTTAGGGTTAAGGTTAGCTTTAGGGCCTGGGTTATGATTAGGAATGGGGTTATAATTATGGTTATTGTTAGGGTTAGGATTTACATCTTGAGTAGGGTTAAGGTTAGTATTATAATTTATTTAGGGTTTAATTATGGTTAGAGTTAGAATTAGTATTCATTTATAGTGTTATGGTTTAAGGATAAAGCATGGTGTGAGGGTTAAGGTTATATAATAAAGCTTGATTTTAAGGTCAATGTTAAGGTTTAATTAGGGTTTTATTTAGGATAATGCATCATGAGGGTGAGAGTTAGTATTGAATTAGAATTAGGATCCAATGAGGTTTAGAGAACATATTAAGGTTAGATTAAGGTTTAAATTGTAGGTAGGGTATATTTCTATGGTTAGAGTTAACTTTAGGGTCTATTTCTAGGGTTAGAATTGAATTTAGGGTTAGGTTATGGTTAGGTTTCAATTATGCTTAGATTAAGGTTGATCTAGTTTATGGTTCAATAAGATCTAGATTACGGATATTGTCAAGGTTAGGGTTTGATTATGGTAAGTTTAAAATTAGATTTAAGGTTTGTATAAGAGTTCAATTAGGGTTAAGAATTAACTTTATGATTCAATTATGTTAGGGTTACATTTAAATTAGGATTAAAGTTTAATTAGGGTTAGGGTTTGGGATAGAATTCAATTAGGATTAGGGTTCAATAAGTGTTAGGGTTAAATTAGGGTTAGATTAAGGTTATAGTTAATATTAAAACAAATGTTGATTATTATATACTTTTCCTATGAATATTTTGTCTTTATTTCAATACTTTTGTGAAATAAATACCTTTAAAATTTGTTTTGATAAAGTAAAGAAATTTTAAAATAACTTAAAATTTCTTTTAACTCAAACAATATTATTAATATAAATTTAAAATAGGTTAAAGTTTCACCCTAATGCTACTTAAGTTAAAATCTTATCAGTTTAACCTTTATAAAATAATTTAAAATATTTAAAATTATTTGAATAATAATAAAAATAACAAACCTTATATCAATACATATTTTATTAATAAATATAGTCAACAAAATAAATTTTAATACAAATTCTAAACTTAAAATAACTATAATACTTTTAAATTGTTAAATAAATCAAGAGTTAGTTAAAGAATAAATTTAAAACAAAATTATTTATAAATTGAGATTTTTTGAAAAATAATTAACATTTCTATTTTATTTTCACTTTTTACAAGAAAATCATTTCAAGTTTTAAATATTAATTAGTTTTAGTTAATTGAAATTCTAAACTTAAAATAATTATAATATTTTTAAATTGTTAAATAAATCAAGAGTTAGTTAAAGAATAAATTTAAAACAAAAAATTATTTATAAATTGAGATTTTCTAAAAAACAATTAATATTTCTATTTTATTTTCACTTTTTACAAGCAAATCATTTAAAGTTCTAAATATCAATTAGTTTTAAAATAAATGGTAGTTTGAGTTAATTTAAAAGGAGAATCTAAATATAAATAGTATCTTTCTATATTTTCTATATATATTAGAAAAATTTCTATTCTATTCCCCTTTTGCATGCAAAATGAATTCAAATTCTAAATTTAAAATAGCTTTTTTTTTATAGTTGTTAGATTGATTTTTTAGATTCATTTATTATGGAAAAGCCAATGTTATTAAGCTGAGAGGCTTTATAATGGCAACAAATTTATTCGTTAACATTTAGGGGTTTTCAAATAATTTGACGTGTATTTTTAAATTTATTCTAAAATTAATTGTTGATTCATTTAACAACATTAAAAAATAACTATTTTAATTTTAAAATGTGAATTGATTTTCATGCAAAACCAAAAAATGTCAAATATAAATGTTGTTAAATGAATTAATATCAATTAATATCAATTAAAAATATAATATCAATTAATTTTTACTAATGCCTCTAGAGTATAAGTTTAACTTTTATTTAAAAATATATAAATAATATATATTACATAAATAAGTATAATAAAAAAATAGAAATATCAAATTAATATTGATAACATTCATTTATTCTTATCTATCTAATATATTTATTAATAAAGTATATTTTGATACAAGCTTTGTTAATTTTATTATTATTCAAATAATTTTTAAATATTTTATTAATGTTTCAAATTATTTGATAAAGCTTAAACACTTAATTAAGTATTTGATTTTATTATTATTAGGGTTTGATAAGAATAATATAATTTTAATTATAAGATACTTTAAACTATTTTAAAATGTCTATATTTTAAATTTTTAGTAAAAATATCATTTCAATTAAAAGAGAGTTTAAGCTATTTTAAAATGTCTTTATTTCATAAGAACAAAATTTCAAGGTAATTATTTGAAAAAAATATTGAAATAAGAAAGAAAATATTTTTTTGTATTAGAAATAAGGAGATCAAAAATACAAGAGATCACAGAGTATCAGAGTTTAGAGGCCAAGCCTCACACCATCAAAAATGAAGTATATACAACGAATCAGCAGGACAAAATCATAAACCAAGACACCTAGTAAAGCACTTCATCTCAGGTGTCCACCCAAGCCACCCATCCCATGGAGCCATCCATCCATACCATGCTTTTCTGATCTTGGATTTGTTTCAGCGTGTAAACCATCTCACTATTAGCATTGTGAGGTCTTCTTTTAATCTCCTTGCTAATTCTGCTGAAGGTTTGATTGAAAGCATGTATATTATCTAGGTGCAGCCTCCAGAAATATCCATTTTTAACCTCATTTGCAAAAAAGGTAGCATGACCATCCTTGAGCAGCCTTTTGAATTTAGCCTTGTTGATTTTCATGGTCATCTGAATCTGCGAAAAAATTTTAAAGTATGTGAGACTTTGAAAAGACTCAGTAAGCATTCTAGGGATATTTTGAAATCTTTCTTCATTTCTACACTTCCAAATTTGCCATAAAATGTTAGATGAGGTAATATCCCAAAACATATTAACATCTTTTCTAGCTTTAGATATAAAACCAGTAATAACTTCAAAAAAATCGAAATTAGAAGGGATAGAAATACCAAACATTAACCAAATCTCTTTGGAAAAACTACACTCAAAGAAGATATGCTTCCCCATTTCCGGGGTTCTGCAAATGCCACAATAGTTAATATCAGAAAAAGAGTTCCTAATAGGCAGCTTATTGAGAATAAGTAACCATTTAAAATATTTAATTTTAGGATCAATAGAACTTTTCCAAAGATAATTAAAAACTTTCTTCCAAGAAGAAATATCCAAATCAGTATTCCAAATATTGTTAATATGATTGATGATGTCAACATTATAATTTAAAATAGAATAAATATTCTTGGCTTTAAGTTTGGAGATGGTGATACCATCAGGCCATTTTATCTTCAAATAACTATTAGAGTCCACATGACATAGGGTAGGAAAGTCTTTACTAGCTTTAACAATCATACTATAAGTCTTTTTATGAGAATCAGGAAGCTTAAATTTATTCTTTAATTCATCCCAAGGGATAAGTCTGTCCATTTCAAAGATATCAATGAATTGCTTGATTCCAAGGTTAGCCCAATACTTAGCCGAGCACCCTTGGGTAAGAGCAAGGGGTTTATTACCAAGCTTAAGGTTCCACCAAATGGATCTTTCACCATGGAGGGTTTTATTATCATAGAAGTCTTTGTTAGTGATGAATTGCCTAACATGGTTCCAAGCTTTCCAGATGGATTTAAAAACCACCGAGCCTTGAACTATAATAGGAAATTCACCACAAATGAGATCAATGAGAGGAAGATTTTTCCAAAATTTAGCATTTTTAGGACATCCCCTCTCAATATTATTACGAATCAAAAATTTCCAAGGATCATCTCCCTCTAAGGCATGAAAGATCCATTTGGAGGCCAAAGCAAGACCGCAAAGTCTTAGATCTTTCAACCCTAGGCCCCCAAGGAGCTTATCAACATGACACCATTTCCAATTGACAGAGTGCAGCTTTTTATTTCCCTTCCCATCAGACCAGAGATAATTTCTAATAGCTTTCTGGATTTCCAAAACTTGGTAGTCATTAAACATCCAAGCAGAGGCATAATATATGTTGTAAGAAGACATAATTTTTTGGCAAACTTGGATTCTTCCAGCAAGAGATAGAGACCTATTGTACCACTTGTTTAGCTTATTATGGATCTTATCCTTGACCCAACCCCACATCTCTTTTAAAGAGGGATTAACAGAAAAGGGGATACCCAAATATCTGACAACTTTAGAGGGGCCACCCCATTGGAAATCAAATTTACTAAACCAAACAGGAGGTTGATCATCCCAACCAAGACAAATAGATTTGGCATGGGATAATCTAGCTCCAGAAATTTTACAGAAGAAATTAAGTTTATTGATCATGGCAACAAAATTCTCTTCAGAGGCTTCATGAAACAGAGAAGTATCATCAGCAAACTGACAGTTTATAATTTCCTTATTATTAGGAAGGATGATGCCTTTAACAGCAGGGGATAAAGTGTTGTCCCTAAGAATATAAAAAAGAGCTTCAGAAGCAATAACAAAAAGAGCGGGAGCAAGAGGGCACCCTTGTCTAATCGATCTTTCCAAAGGGAAGATGGTAGACAGGGATCCGTTAACATCAATTTGAGCATGAGCATCCTTGAGAAGCATTTTCACAATACCACAAAAGAAGGATGGGAAACCAAAAGCCTCGAGCATCATATTAATAAAATTCCATTCAATTCTGTCATAAGCCTTCTCAAAATCCAGTAAAAACATAGAAACATTTTGATTAGTATGCTTAGCCCAATTAAGAGCTTCCCAACTAGTAATAAGAATCTCTAATATATATCTACCCTTCACAAATCCAGTTTGGGTAGGGCAAACAAATTTGGGGAGAATGGCTTCAAGCCTAGTTGACACAATCTTAGCCAAAATTTTATAAGAAACATTTAAAAGAGTTATAGGCCTCCAATTCTTAATAAGGGATTTATCACCCTCCTTAGGGATGAGTTTAATGATACCAGAATTAATATCCCTACCTAGGGTTCCAATATTGATGGCTTCATTATAAATATTAATTAAGACTTTGCTAATCCATTTACTGTTAGCCTTGTAGAATTCTGCAGGTAGCCCGTCAGGCCCAGGAGCTCTATCATTATTAAGGGAATTGATAGATTTCTCAATTTCCTCAAGAGACAAGGGCTGCTCAAGAATAGAAGCATCCTCAGCCGAGATCCTTTTAGGAATAAGATTCATACATTGATCTCTAAGGGCCCTAGCCTCTTGAGAATCCTCCGAAGTAAAAAGATTTTTATAAAATTCAGTAAATTCACTCTTGATAATATCAATATCAGTAATCAATTGATTGTCAATAAGCAGTTTATCAATAGATTCCTTAGCTTGCTTATGTTTAATAAGATTAAAGAAAAATTTACTACCTCTATCTCCATAATGTAACCAATGGGCTCTTGAACGAATTCTCGCCCCTAGAGCTTTTTGATGTTGATGTTTTCTGAGAGCATCCTTAGCATGGGCAAGCTGGTGACAGAGATAAGGATCATCCGGGTTATTTTGGATATCAATTTCAGCATTATAAAGATTATCATTAAGCCAGGATTCCTTAAATCTATAATCTTTGGCCTTCTTTTGACCAATAGTTCTTAAAAAGTTCTACCAGGCAGAGACATCTAGACTCCACCTACGGATATAGGATAAAGAGGGAAAATGAGACTCATTGATGAGTCTAATAATGGAAATGGCAGCAAGAATGTCATTATCCTCCAGAAGGCTAGTGTTGAGAATGAATTTACGGTTAGAATGATTGCTATAAATAGGTGAGCAGCCGAGATTAAGAGATATAGAAATAGGGTGGTGATCTGAAAGAGTGGTAGGGGATACAAGCACCAAGTTATTATTCTTATCCGGAATCACAGAAAAGAAATTGCTATTAAGATAGAATCTATCAAGTCTAGAGTAGATTCTATACTGACCCTTCTAAAAATTACACCAAGTAAACCAGAGGCCAGGGTTATTATTCTTGCTTCCCGTTAAAGGATCAAAAAGGGATTTAGTCCTTTTAAAGTTATTCCAGGTAAGTCTTTCCTGCTCTTTCCAAGAGAAAGGTAGACCTCCTAGTTTATCTTCTTGATTCTCAATCATATTGAAATCACCTCCAAACATCCAGGGAATGTCAGGAAGCAAGCTAAGCCAAGACCAAAACATACTCCTTTCCGTATAATCATTGGCAGCATAAACAGAACATATACCAAAATCCATATCATTATGATTAAAGATCAACCAAATGGCTCTATTACAAGGTGAAAAACCGAAACTTTTAATTTTAGGTCCCCATTTGGGGTTGAGTAAAATCGCCACTCCCCCTCTACCCTGAGGGTGATTAGTGGAGAATTTGATAGCATCTCTCCAGATAAAATTAAGATTGGATTCGAGATTGAATCCAGTAGACTTAATTTCTTGCAGCATAATCATATCAATATTAATTCGAGAGCTGAGAAAATTCTTAATAACAAACTTTCTATCAGGACATTCCAGTCCTCTAATATTCCAAGAGACGCAATTCATTGAGATAGAATTAGAGAATTAGATGCCTCAACACCCACGATGTCCTCCATAGGAGAAACATCCTCAGAGTCAGTTTGATTCTGCTTCTTACTGTTCTTGTTTTTGTTCTTGGATCCCGGAGGTCTTCCTTTCCTTCTAGTAGTGAGGATATCCTCATTATCAGACAGAGAAGGGGAAGAAGCCTCCAGCACCGGAGACTGATTATTAACAACAGCAGGGTTTGCCGGAATGACTTCAACTATGAAATCATCTGAGATCTCTTGAAAATCTTTCATAGGGGGATTCTGCTTTGAAGAAATGAGTTTGGTGGGAGCCTTAGAAGTAGATAGAGGGGGGACAGAGGGTTTAGTATTGTCTTTAGTAGTCATATTAGCTGCAGAAGGAGGGGATACAAAAGGCATATTTGGAGTCGAGTCTTTTTTACTTGACCGATTTTTCCTTTTTTTTGTAACAGTTTGAAAACCATTTGTATCCACTATTCTAGTAAATGATACATTTTGAGAGAACGGTGCTCGAAGCGGAGAGGGGGGAGATTGTGAGGGGGCAAGTGGGGAAGGCATAGGATTAGTTTTAGCAGAGGAAGGGGGAACCGACTGGGTAGAAATGGGGGAACCTTCTGCAATATATATGAGAAAAATTTCTATTCTATTCCCCTTTTGCATGCAAAATGAATTCAAATTCTAAATTTAAAATAGCTTTTTTTTAGAAGTTGTTAAATTGATTTTTTAGATTCATTTATTATGGAAAAGCCAATGTTATTAAGCTGAGAGGCTTTATAATGGCAACAAATTTATTCATTAACATTTAGGGGTTTTCAAATAATTTGACGTGTATTTTTAAATTTATTCTAAAATTAATTGTTGATTCATTTAACAACATTAAAAAATAACTATTTTAATTTTAAAATGTGAATTGATTTTCATGCAAAACCAAAAAATGTCAAATATAAATGTTGTTAAATGAATTAATATCAATTAATATCAATTAAAAATATAATATCAATTAATTTTTACTAATGCCTCTAGAGTATAAGTTTAACTTTTATTTCAAAATATATAAATAATATATATTACATAAATAAGTATAATAAAAAAATAGAAATATCAAATTAATATTGATAACATTCATTTATTCTTATCTATCTAATATATTTATTAATAAAGTATATTTTGATACAAGCTTTGTTAATTTTATTATTATTCAAATAATTTTTAAATATTTTATTAATGTTTCAAATTATTTGATAAAGCTTAAGTATTTGATTTTATTATTATTAGGGTTTGATAAGAATAATATAATTTTAATTATAAGATACTTTAAACTATTTTAAAATGTCTATATTTTAAATTTTTAGTAAAAATATCATTTCAATTAAAAGAGAGTTTAAGCTATTTTAAAATGTCTTTATTTCATAAGAACAAAGTTTCAAGGTAATTATTTGAAAAAAATATTGAAATAAGAAAGAAAATATTCATAATAAAGGTACATAATAATAAAGATTCTTTTAATATATTATAAAAAATGAAAATAAATACATTATCCTACAATAGTTATTACCATCAGGATTTGATAAACATTGAAAAGCATAGTCTAATCATTTAAAGTTATATAAGTTTTATTTTTAAATTTATTCTAAAACTAATTGTTGATTCATTTAACAACATAAAAAAATAGAAACCCTAACTATAATGAAAACCTTACCGTAATCAAATCCTCACCTTGAAAATATCTCTAATCTAGACCTGATTGAACTCTAAACCATAACTTGACCCTAAACTTAAATATAACCCTAACTTCACCCTTACTACAATCCTAAACCTAACCCTTAACACTAACACTTAACCTATGATATAAACCCTAACCCTTGACATAATCATAAATGTAACCCTAATCGTAAGCCTAACCATAATCTTAGCCCTATCCCTAACCTTAACCCTAACCATTAGCCTAACCCTAACAATGATGTAAACCCTAACTACAATCCTAACCCTAACCCTTAACTTTAACTCTAACCCTCTAATATAAACCTTAAACCCTTAACCCCAATCTTAACATTGTGATATAAACCCTAACCCTAAACACAAAACTAACCATAATTGTAAATCCTAATCCCATGATATAAAGTCTAACCCTAGAAATAATCATAACAATAACACTAAATCCTAATCCTAACAACAATTATAAGCCTAACCCTAACCTTAACCCTAAATCCAAAATCTAACCATTAACCTAACCCTATTAGTGATGTAAACCCTTACTGCAATCCTAACCCTAACCATTAACCTAATCCTAAAAGTGATGCAAACCATAACTATAAATCCAAACCATAACCATAATTATAAATATAAACCCTAACCCTAGACACAATCCTAAATATAACCCTAAATCCTAAACCTAACCATAATCTTAACTCTTTCCCTAACCTTAATCATAACCATAATAGAAATCTAATTCCTAACCATTAACCTAACCTTAACAATGATGAAAGCCTAACTATAATCTTAACCCTAACTCTAACCCTCTAATATAAACCCTAACCCTAACATTGTGATATAAAACCTACCCCTAAACATAAAATTAACCATAATCATAAATCCTAATCCTTCATATTCCTTGTCGGCATCCTTATTCTTATTCTTCAGCCATTGGCATTTCCTATCCTTCAACGATTGGCATTTCCTATCCTTCAGCCATTGGCATTTCCCATGCTTCAGCGAATGTTGTTTTATAATTTATTAATTTCATTTCATTAGTAACTGTAGGAATACGATACAATTCTTTTTTGTTTACACCGTTACAAATGGGTGGGTGGCATTGTAGGTTACACCTAACTAGCATATGTGTCTTAAATTTTAATTTAATCTATATAAAATACACCGAGAGATATCCTTCTCGAGGTGCCTATTTCAATTTAGGGTATAAAATTGATAAAAAATAGGCACCTCGAAAAGGATATCTCTCGGTGTATTTTATATAGATTAAATTAAAATTTAAGACACATATGCTAGTGGCAGTCGCCCGACGCGACATGGAAAACATAAAATAAATGCAATATATAATTATATAGTATCTTTTTCTTGAGTACTATTATATAATAGTATTTTAATATTATTATATTATTATATTATTATATTATTATATTATTATATTATTATATTATTATATATCTAGGTATGTGAAATGTATCCATTTAGACTATTTTTATTAAATATATATGTTTTACAAGATTAAAGCATATACTAAAATGTAAGATATATATAGGAATTTATTTAATGATAATATAAAATATTATTTAATGGTCAGTATTATGGTTATGGATAGGGTTAAGATTAGTATTATGGTTAGAGTTAAGGTTCATTGTTAGGGATACGATAAGGGTTCACATCAAGGTTAGGAGTTGGTTTAGGTTTAGAATTATGGTTATGGTTAGGATTTAGGATTATTTTTACCTAGTTTTTATCATCGTCAGCTTTAGGTTAATGGTCAAGTTTAGGGTTAGGGTTTATGCTTATGATTAGGATTATAATTATGCTTAGGATTAGGGTTTAGGGTTACGGTTAAGGTTAATATTTATATCATTAATATGGTTAGGGTTAGAGTCAGGATAATGATTAGTGTTAAGGTTATTATTTAGGGTTAGGATTAGGGTTATGATTATGGTTAGGGTAAGGGTTTACACCATGGTTTGGATTAGGGTTGTAATGCATAATGTATAATTGTATGTAATTGTATTATTTCCCTATGTGGTAACAATAATGGTTAGGGTTAGGGTTTAGGCTTATGGTTAGGATTATGATTACGCTTAGGATTAAGGTTTAGGGTTATGGTTAAGGTTAGTATTTACATCATTAATATGGTTAGGGTTATTAGGGTTAGGGTAAAGATTATGGTTAGGGTAAGGGTTTAGGCCATGGTTTGGATTAGGGTTATAATGCATAATGTATAATTGTATGTACTTGTATTTTTTCCATATGTGGTAAGAAAAATTTAGAAAGTGGGTGAGAGAAAATTTAAGGCTCGAACCAAGACACATACTTTTCACATATGGTTAGGGATATGATTAGGGTTAGGTTTATATCATACTTAGGCTTAGGGTTTAAGTTTAGAGTTAGATGTAGGGTTATGGTTTAGGTTTTAGGGTTAGGACTAAGTATTATTGCTAGGGTTAGGGTTAGGATTATGATTAGGGTTAGGCTTTAAGGTTATGGTTAGGATTATGGCTAGTAGGCTAACAATTTAGGGCTATGCTTCAGATTGTCGATAGGATTAGGTTTAGGGTTAAATATCAGGGTTAGGAATATGGCTGTGGTTTAGGGATAAGATTAGCTTTAGGTTTAAAGCTAAGGGTTAACGTTATGGTTGAAGTTTAGGGATAGGGTTAGGGTTACGATTAGGGTTACAATTTATATGATATGGTTAGGGATATGGTTATGGTTAAGGTTGAAATTTACATCTTATTTGGGGTTAGGGTTAGGATTATGGTTAGACTTAGGGTTTAAAGTTATGGTTAAGATTATGGCTAGGATTAGGGTTTATATCATGATTAGGTTTAGGGTTAGGGTTAGAACTATGTTCAGGGTTGATTTAGGGTTAGGGTTAGATTGATTGAGGGTTAGGTTTAGAGTTGTGCTTCAATTTGGTGGTTATAGGTTTCAATTTAAAAATAGTTTATTATTGATCAATTCATTAATTTTAAATTTAATTATTGTACATACTATTTCTCAAATTTGAGAGGTTATATTTGTTATATTTAACACAGATGGTTAGGATTAACATTATGGTTTAGGATTATTGTTAACAATATGGTTGCGGTTAGGTTTAAATCATTCTTATAGTTAGTGTTAAGGTGTAGGGTTAGGGTTTAGGGTTTAGGGTTATGGTTAAGTTAGAGTTAGGTTTAAGGTTCGAGGTTTAGGGTTTCAGGTTAAGGTTATAGTTAATTAGAATTAGGGTTCAATTGTACAATTAGGGTTTGATTATGGTAAGGTTTTAATTACGATCAAGGTTGGGGGTAGATTAAGGTTAGATTGGATAAGGATTAGTTTTAATTAGGGTGAAGGTCAAGTTTAGCGATAGAGATTAATTAGGATTAGAGTTTAATTAGGGTTAGGGTTAAATAATCCTATTAGTTGAACAAATAATCCTAATACTAACATTCTAAATTAAATATGAGGGTTTAGTTTTATTGTTAGGGTTAGGTTTTGGGGTGAGAACTAAGGATCATTTTTAGGGTTAGGGTTTAGGGTTATGATTAAGTTAGGCTCAAGGTTAGGGCTAGGATTATGATTAGGGTTAGGGTTCAAGGTTATGGTTAGGATTATGGTTTATGTCATGATTGAGGTTAGGGTTAAGATTTTGATTATGGTGAGGATTATGGTTTAGATCTATGGTTAGGATTGTTATTATGGTTAGAGTTTACATCATGGTTAGGGTTAGGGTTAGGATTTTCTTTAGGGTTTGCATAAAGGGTAGGGTTAGGTTTAGGATTCTGGTTAGGGTTTACATCATGGTTATTTTTTAGGGTTAGGGTTTACTATTATGATTAGGATTATAGCAAGTTGGTTTAGGGAAAATGTTAGGATTAAGGCTAGGTTTAGGGTTTAGTGTTATAGTAAGGTTTAGGGTTAGTGTTAAGGTTAGGGTTCTATTTACGTCATGATAAGGGTTTAGATTGGGACTATGCTTAGGGTAAGGGCTTACGATTATGGTTAGGTTTATGGTTAGGATTAAGGTTTACATCATGGTTAGTGTTATGGTTTAGGGTCTAAGATTATGAACATGATTAAGGTTTACATAATGGTAAGGGCTATGTTTAGGGTCTAGGATTATGGATAAAATTATGGTTAGGGTTTACATCATGGTTAGGATTAGCATCAGGGTTTAAGATTATTGTTAGTGATATGGTTAGGGTTAGGTTTACATCATTATTAGAATTCGCATTAGGGTGTCAGGTTAGGGTTAGGATTACAGTTAGGGATAGGGTTTGCATCATGGTTAAGGTCAAGGTTAGTATTAGCATTAGGGTTAAAGTTAGAGGCATGTTTTAGGTTATGGTTATGGTTAGGAATAAGGATTATTATTAGGGTTGCGGTTTTGTGTTATGGTTAAATTAGAGTTAGGTTTAGGGTTAAGGGTTAATGTTATAAATAATTAGGGTTAGGGTTCAATTATGATTAGTGTCTGGGTTATGATAAAGTTTAGGGTTAGAATTATGGTTTGGTTTGTGTTAAGGTTTAGTTTAATTACATAAGGGTTTAAGTAATGATTAGCATTAGGTTTAGGGCTAGGATTTACACCATGCCTACGGCTAGGGCTAGGTTTAGGGTATACATTATGGTTAGGGTTAGCCTAAGGGTCTAGGATTATTATTAACAATATGGTTAGGGTTATGTTTACATCATGCTTAGAGTTAGTGTTAGGTTATAGGGTTATGGTTAAATTAGAGTTAGGGTTAGGGTTAAATCTAGTGATAGGGCTGAATTATTGTTAGATTATAGTTTAACTTGTAGCTAGAGCTTAATTCTAGGGTTAAATTTGTTTTATGGTTACGGTTCAAATTAGGTAAATAAAGATTTAAATATCTTGGTTTTCTATAGATAGAACTTTGGAAGACATTCTTCTTTTGAACATCTTTTAAAATAGTTTTTTATGATTGATATCATAGAAATTTAAAGTGTTTCTTTTATATGGAATTTGATTTGTGGCACATCGTTGAGGTTTTAATTCAACCCTACAAAAGGAAACCATGGTTCTAGCTTAATTAATGAAATTGATGACCTTAAGATTATAAATGGTAATGAATTGTATTAGGTTTTCTTTTGATTTAGCATTAGTATGGTAGCTTGAGTTAGATTCATAGTCAATTAGGTATACTATTCCAATTTACACACACACACACATACATGTGTGTGTGGTATAAAAACTATTCTAACACAACCATGTGCTAAATGTCTTGTGGCATAAAAAAGGGTAATTATAAAATGTAATTTAAAAAGCTCAATTTTTTATATTTTTGAAATTCAAATATAAATAAATTTTAAAATCTATTAATATATAATAAAATAAAATAAAATTAACTAAGAGATAAAAAAAAAATATCAATTGAAAAATCACATTTATATGAAAAATTATATAATCTATAAAGAGAGAAAATGTCATATAAAATACTAAATTGTTTTCAAATATTTGTGTATGCAATTTTGATTTGTTTTAATTTAGAAATATAATATTTTGATTTTTAATAGAAACATATGAATAATTTTTTATTTGAGTAAATTGGAAATTAAAAAAATATATGTCATTTTGGAAATATTTGTGTATGTATGTAACTTTGATTTTTTTAAGTTTAGAAACATTATATATCTACATGTATGCATCAACTTTCATTTTTTGAATTTAGAAACATTATATTTTTAGTTTAAAATTTTCACACAATTTATTTTTTGATTTTTCTAAATTGAAAATTAAGATTTGTTATTTATTTTTTATCAAAGCAATAGTGTTAAACAATTGGAAGATAAATGAAGTTCTTAAAAAGCATGTTTATGTTTGTAGAAAACTCATAAAATATAGAAAGTTGTATTTTTAATTGTAGCTTTAAATGTTTCCTATAAAATATTACTTCAACTCTTTATAATTGGTAACATCTATTTCAATGTATTGTAGCTTTAAATATTTTCTATTGATAAATATTTCCCAAATAACAATCCTTTATGGAAATATTGATCAACTTAAGCATGTTTATGCTTGTGGAGGGAAACAACTCATAGAAAATAGAAAGTTAGCATTTTTAATTGTAGCTTTAAATGTTTCCTATAAAATAGAACTTGAACTCATTATAATTTTGATTTTTAAATTTTAGAAACATATAAATTCTTTTTGATATTTTTAAATTGAATATTATTTTTGCACCATTTATATAGACATGTAATCTTGATGTTTTGAAGTTAGAAACATTATATTTTTGTGTTAAGATTTAGAATCATATAAATTGTTTTTTATCATTTTAAATTGAAAATTAGAAAATAAAATATTGTTTTTGCACTATTTGTATAGGCATGTAATTTTGATTTTTTGAAATTAGAAACATTATATTTTTGTATTTAAGATTTTAAAATATAAAAATGATTTCTGATTTTTCTAAATCTTTGGTATTTGGACGTAGTAATGAGGAGTACCACATAAATGAAACATTAAAAAATATTTCAATGAATGATATACATAAAACATCTAAGTTTTGGTTGTCAAAAGTTATATGTGGTTCCATCGATTGAAGAAAATGCGGGCTGTGAAGAAGATAATCCAAAACACATTTTTAAATAGCTTAAATTTTTTTAATTAAAATTATTATTTTTTAACCTTTTTAAATTTTTTTATAGATTCACTTAAAATTTTATAGAAAACTATTATAATGGAACTAATTTTTCAAATTTTCATAAAAAGAATTAAACATATACATTATAAATTAGAAACTATTTTTTTTATATATTAAAACATTTATTATTTTTTAAATTTTTGTGTATATATGCAACTTTGAGTTTTTGAATTTAGAAATATTATATTTATACAATTGGAATTATTAACATAAACACTATTTTTCATGTTTCTAAATTAAAAATTATATGTTATTTTTGAAGTTTTTGTGTGACTACAATAAATAAAAAAATAAGATAGTTTAGAAACATAAAAAATCTTTTTCATTTTTTGAATATAGAAATGTTAAGATTTAGAAACATGAAATCTTTTATTGATCTTTCTAAATTGAAAATTAAGATTCTTTCCTTTTTTTTTTTCAAAATATTGCTTATATAGAAAATAGAAATCGGTGGTCTGCGTTTTTCGGTGACTCTGCGTTTGGTTGAGATCTGGCATCTGACGTGGTGACCCTCACTCGACAGTCACTCCTCCCAATGTTCCAGGTGTGTGCGTCCCTTACTGCATTTATAGTTAACTCATAATGTCCGCTCTGCCATTATTACCTCCGGCAGAAGCCGTGCCGCCCGCAGTGAAACCCATTAATGCATCTAACACTACCTCTGCATTTAAACCTAACACTACCGAAACCGAAAAAAACAATGCTCAGTCAGTCACGAAAACCTTCTCCGAGGCGGTGTCGAATTCCTCTGTCGCTGCTGCCGCTAGGTTTAGTGCTTCTCCTCAACATGAAGAGACCAAACCAGGTAAGAGATCTATGGGTGGTTTGAGGCCTTTTTCCATCTCCCCTAACCCTGAAATGTTAGATGAAATAGAGAAATAAAAGGGTAGGTTAAAAAACTGTGCAATTTTTTTCGCTGCTGTTGATGTTGAACGAAGCCCTGCAAGAAATTTTTTGGATGATTGGTTTTATAACTATTGGAATTTGAAATTAGGGTATAGCATCTCTTTCTGTCGTCAATTGCAGAAGGGTCTATTTGTCATCTTTTTTAAATCTGCAGAAGCCCAGGAGGCTGTCCTCAAAAGGCAGTATTGGAATGTAGGTAATACATCCTTTCGAGCCTTAGCTTGGTCTCCAGAGGCTATACATGAAGAGGTGTTGGCCTTGTCTGCACCAAGGTGGATCATTGTTAAAAATCTGCCCCCATATCTTTGGTGATTCATTATACAGTTGTTGGAGCCACTCGGCAAGGTCATTAGGTTTGATGATTCCTCTCGATTGGTTCCACACATGGACGCTAGAGTGCTAGTGTCGATTAAGCCAGGCATTGAAATCCCTCCGGCTCTTGAAATAAACATTTCAGGGGATGTAATCTCTTGTCCTCTAGAGATTTTAGGGGGACTAAATGCTTGTTTTCTTTGTAAGAAGGAGGGACACCTTCGTCGCGACTGCCCCATCATCAAAAGGAAAAATGAGACTAACTCAAACCCTAAATCTGTTGATACTGGTAAATTGAACAACTCTGTTCCTACTAATAAAAACAATGAAATCTCTACAGTGTTGTCTGCCCAACCTGCAACTAACAATAAAAATCACGACAATACCATTGCGACTGAACCCCAACTAGATGTTAACATGACAGATGGTTTTCAAGTTGTTAAAAGGAAATCGGATAAAAAAAGAAGAAGGAAAACTGACATCTCTGATGCCCTTAGTGATAAAATTAATAAATCCAATACTCCACTGGTGACCTCTACACCTACTGCTCCTCTTACCTCAATAGATACCTCCCCTATTGCGGCCAAAATTAAGACTTTCAAAGAAATTGAGGAAGGGTACTATTTGGAAATTGTACCAGCAAATAATGGTAACTTGATATCTATCCCTCCCAAGCACATAGATGATCAATTTTACTCTACTCCTACGGTTGGACCTGGCAGAGGAAATGACCAATCTAAAATTCCTGATGCAGAAGCTGAAGATTTAGATTGGCAAAAAGATTTCCCCAAGTCTAAGCGTCGAGGTAGACCTCCTGGGTCCAAAAACAAAAGCCCTGTTGGGCCCATGAGTGAAGAAGGATCTGCACAATACAATACCACCAATACAGGTGGATCTATGGACCTTACTTGCATCCCTACTGACAACAGATTAGAATGAATTTTATCTCATGGAATGTAAGGGGCCTTGAGTCCCCGGACAAGAAATACATTGCTAAGCATTTTCTGGACACTATTAGCAACAAAGACTTTATTATGTTGCAAGAAATTAAAGCTGTTGATTTTATTTTAGATCTTAATCTTGAATTCATCTGGAAAGATTCAATTAAATTATGTTCTGCACACTCCAAAGGAAAGGGAGGCACTGCGCTACTTATTAATCCTAAATGGTCCAAACACATTGTTGATAAAGGTAGATCCCCATGCAATAGTGCTGTATGGGCATCTATCTGTATCAATAATGTTACATTTGGAGTCTGCTCCATTTACGCTCCCAATGAACCTCAGGAGAGAGCTGAACTTTGGTTATGGATATCATCCCTTCCAGACATCCCATGGATATTGGGAGGAGACTTTAACATGGTTGAGTATCAAAAAGACAAATCTGGAGGCAGACCATTTAACTGGAAACCTGTTGAAGTTATGCCTTGGAATAATATGATCCAAGGAAAAAAGCTGTTTGACCCTCTGAAAAACATTGACAATACCAATACTAATCTGAAGTATACCTGGTGTAACTTTCAACAGGCCTCCTCCCGTATCTATGCCAGACTTGACAGATTCTATGCTCACTCGAACAGTTTCTCCTTCATACCTGACAAAAATGGCAATGTTGTATCTGTTTACCCTACGGCCTTATCAGACCACCATCCTATTTCTGCTTGTATCAAACTATCTTGTGTTCCACAAGCACCTCTGGTTGGCAAATCTAGATATATTGTTAATACCTCTTTGCTAAAAGATGAAGACATATTGATAGCCATTCAACTTATAAGCTCCTTTAATAAGAATAGTTATCCTTCCCTTTCCTACTGTGATAGATGGCAAAAGAATCTTCTTGCTTGGAAAGCCTTACTTCAAACGATTGGCCAAAAGAAGGCCAAGGATTATAGATATATTAAGAAATCCCTCTCGGATAAGCTTTGCTCTGCTGAAGCTAGTATGCAGAGCAACCCGACTAATCAAAATCTATTACTTATGGTATCTAGAGCTAGGGACAACCTTAGATTACATCAGCAAAAACTTGTTAATGGTGTCAAGATCAGATGCAGGGCTCACTGGCTTCAATTTGGTGATAAAGGTACAAAATTATTTTTTAACTATCTTAAGCAAAAACATACGAACGAAACTATCTCAAGCATCTCTGTGGAGAATATTGAGCTAGTGGACCCTGAGGAGATAAAGGTTGCCTTCTCCAAATACTACTGTAATCTGTTTACTTCTGAGGACACTATGGAATCCGCTGAGCTCAGAAAACAAATTAGAACCATTATACCTAATAAGATAACCCAGTCCGATTCCGATTCTTTGGGACAAAGCATAACTAAACAAGAGATTGTTAATGCTATCAATACTCTTAAAAAGGAAAAATCTCCTGGGCCTGATGGTATCCCAGTTGAGTTTTATCAAGCTAACATTGATTGGATAAGCTCCGATCTCCTTGACCTATATAATGAAGCTTTTAATAAAGGCTCTCTCGGCAACATGATAAACAGGGGTATTATCAAATTAATCCCTAAAGAGGGAGACAAAACTAATATCAAAAACTGGAGACCAATTACGCTTCTGAATGTATCATATAAAATTTTGGTCAAAATTCTTGCTCGTAGATTAGAAGGTATCCTGCCTAAGTTTGTGAGCTCTACCCAGACTGGTTTTATTAAAGGTAGATACATACTGGAAAATCTTATAACCAGTTGGGAAGCAATGAACTGGGCTAAGACCTCCAACCAAAACGCTGCTATCCTTCTCTTGGATTTTGAGAAAGCCTATGATAGAATAGAATGGAGCTTTATTGATACTATGCTCAAGGCCTTTGGTTTCCCTAACCTATACTGTAAGTATATCAAACTTTTGCTTAAAGATGCTATGGCCCAAGTTGATATTAATGGATCTCTTTCGGAGCCCTTTCCTCTAACTCGATCTATTAGACAGGGATGTCCACTTGCCTCTGCTCTATTTGTAATTGCTTCTGAAGCTCTTACCTAAATCCTTACTGACGACACTTTATCCCTGGCTGTCAAAGGTATCACTCTTCCCAACAATGAGGATCTATCTATCTACCAATTTGCTGATGATACTAGCTTATTCATTAAGATGGAAGATGATAACTTTAATTGTCTTACTAAGAAACTTGATCTCTTCTGCTCGATCTCGGGTGCTAAACTATCTCAGGCCAAATGTATTTGTCTTGGCTGGGATGAACATCCTCCGGGGTGGTTGTTGAAATTTGGCTTCCAGTGGGGTGGCCCAACCACCATAACCAAATACCTGGGCATCCCTTTTGCTGTTGATCCCTCTATTAAGGATATGTGGTTATGGGTTAAGACCAAAATCACAAAAAAGTTTAATAGCTGGTTCAACCGATTCCTGTCACTTGCTGGCAGACTTCAAGTCTGTCAAAAGATTTTATCTTCATACAACATATACTACGCTTCTGCTTGGATGTTCAACAACTATCAAATTTTAGAAATCCAAAAGGCTATAAGGAACTTCCTTTGGTCGGACGGTAAAGGAAATAAAAAGTGCCACATGGTTAAATGGGACTGGTGCTACACTGATAAAAAATATGGAGGGCTTGGGCTAAAAGACCTTAGACTCCATGGTATTGCACTTGCCACCAAGTGGATCTCTCACTGTGTAGATGGAGAAGAACCATGGAAAGTACTTGTTAGGAACAATATCTTGAGAGGTTACCCAAAAAAAGCTAAAACTTGGAAAAATCTCCCATTTGCTGATATCATCTTTGGTAAATTTCCTACTGCTGTGCATGGCTCTGCAGTATTCAAAACATTATGGAGAGCTTGGGAGTTGTCTAGACACTGCATTTCTGATAATGCATTCCATTCGGATGACTCTCTACATGGTGAGAGGTCTATTTGGTGGAATCTGTATCTCCAAGGGAAGCCGCTTGCCTTGACTCAAGGCTGTTCGGCCAAAGTATGGAATAACTTGGGAATCTCCACATTCATGGACCTTTTTGAAAATGATTGCTTGATTAATTGGGATGAGTTAAGATATAAATATAATCTTCCTGCCACTCATAAAAAAACATACTCCATGCTTACTAGAGCTTGCTCGAATATCCCTTCAAACTACCTCGTTGACTCTCATAGATTCACTAACAGCAAATGGACTGATGGTTCTCTTCTGACTAAACTTAAAGCCAAAAATGTTTACAACTCCCTGAATAATAATCTTAGTATTATTAAGCATGTTAATAATGTGTGGTATACTGACCTGGAGATGAAGGACTGGAATAAAATTTTTAAAAGAATCTGGAAATCCTCCATTGACCCCAAGATTAGATGTTTTAGATGGATATTGTTAATTAATAGAATACCTATTAACAATTACCAGATGAATTATGATAGTTGTACCTTCTGCAATAAACCTGAAACTTGTAGACATATATTCTTTGAATGTAATTTTGCAAAGAAAGTATGGGAATTATGTGGAATTATGTACCCCAAGTACATTGATATCTTTGAAATTATTACAGGTTACATTCATGGACTTAAAAATGATTCTAATATTCTATGGTTTATTATTTCAGCTAACATTTTATGGCAGCTATGGAAATGCAGAAACAAGGAAAGGTTTCAAGGTGCACATAGATCTCTTACTGAGTTATACCTTAAACTCACCCTTATTAAAATCTCTTCGCAGGTTTGTATTACGATGATGATCGAGAGGGAGAAACTGATCAGATTCCTCAAGATGGGGCACTCTACTATGTTCGTGTTTGAAATGAAAGACGGTTACAACTATCGTAACCACATGAACAATATGGTTTTTTTCAATAAAACGGTGAAAAAGCTGCACAAGGAAATTACCAAAAACAAGAATGCGACTGATGATCAGATAAAAATGATTGCTCAAATCCAAGCTAATAAAAGCATCGCTTGGATGGAAGGACCTCTCGGATGGACAGCTTGGGTTGATCAATTTGAAGACCCGCTGCATTAATACCTTTTTTGCTATTGTATAGCTGCTTCACTATGTAATTTACATTTTTGGCTGCTCTTGTGACTTACTCTCCGTGTGAGGCATGCCTCCGGAGCTGACTTAATTTTGGAACCTCCTCATGCTGTAATTCTGTTGATAACACTATATTTAATATAAAAAATATTGCTTATATTTTCATTATTCCTATTCTTAAAATTTCTAAAGAAAAAAAATTAACAATAATATCCTATGCAAGCAACATTATCTTAATAAAAACCAAAAGTTATGAATATAAATTCAAAATATAGTAGACATTTTAAAACCGTTCAAACAAAACAATAGCGTAAAAGATTTCATGTGGCAGACATGCACGCCTAATGGGGAAGCATACATCCAGACATATGTTCATGCAAAGCTAATTATAAGACTAGCTTACATATATTTGATTTTAATCAAATATATATATAATACACCTCTAATAAGCGCCTCGATAAGGATATCTCTGGTGTATTATATATATATTTGATTAAAATCAAATATATGTAAGCTAGTAGCAGCTGCGGCTCAACATGGGAAACAATAAAAAAAAATCAAAATAAAACTATATAATATTATATTAATAACATTTGTTGCAATAATATGTAATATTATTATTGCAATTATTATTATTTTTTATTTGTTTGTACTGAAATAAATTATATTATAATATTATTATATTATTAATATATGAAATTTCAAATATCTATTTAGACTATTTTATATTATATTTATGTGTTGCAAGATCAAAGCAAATTCTAAAATCTAAGATATATTAAACTTTATTTAATGATAATATAAAAATTTATTTAATCGCGAGCATTATGGTTATGGTTAGCATTAGGGTTAATATTTACATCATGGTTCAGGTTAGATTTATGATTAGGGTTAGAGTTAGCATCAAGGTTAGGGTTTGGTTTTGGTTTAGGATTATGGTTAGGGTCAAGGTTCAGTGTTAAGGTTAACTTTATTGTTAGGGATACAATTACCATTAGGGTTAAGATCAAAGTTAGAGCTAGAAATAGGGTTATGGTTCAATTAAATTAGAATTAGGGTTAAATTAGTATTAAAGTTCAATAAGGATTAGGGTTTGGGCTTGACTAAAGTTAGGAATAGATTAGGATTAAAGTACAATTTGGGTTAGGGTTAAGTTTAGGGTAGGATTATTGTTATGCTTAAGGTCTAGGATGATGGTTAGATTAGCGTTATCATTAGAATTGGGATAATTATTATGATTAGGGTTATGGTTTGGGGTTATGGTTAGGTTTGTTATTTACATCATGGCTGGCGTTAAGGTTAGGTTTAGGATTATGGTTAGGGTCATAGTTAGGATTATGGATAGGGATAGGGTTTACATCATAGCTAGAGCTAGGATTAGGGTTAGGTTTGTGAGTAACATCATGGTTAGGGTTAGGTTTAGGCTTAGTGTAGGATTACCATTAAGATTACCATTAAGATTACTATTGTAGGATAGATCTTGGGGTTATTGTTAGGGTTGAAATATGGTTTTACTTATAGTTTAGTTTGTATTATTGTTCAATAATAGTTATGGTTAGGATTAACATTAAGTTAGGACCGACTTTTAATTAGAGAGAAATATTTGAGTTAGGGTTAAGTTATAGTTATTTTCATTTAGGGTTCAATTATGGTTAGGGTTTGGTTATGGTAAGGGCTTAATTATAGTTAGGATTTAATTATAGTATGGATTATAGTTTAATTAGGGTTAGAAATAGGGACATGATTCAATTTCATTATGGTAATGGTTAAATGAGGATTAGGTATTGGGCTAAAATTTAATTAGGATTAGGTTTCAATTAGGGTTTAATTCCAAGGTTAGAGTGAAGCTTAGTTGTTAGGTTATGGTTAGGTCTCAATTATGGTAGGATTAGGTTTAGGGTTAAGGTTTTTATTGTAGGAAAATGGTTGGGTTTATTTATATTTAGATTAGAGTCAGGGTTAAGGTTAATGTTAGGTTGTGATTAATGTTACTATTGTAGAATAAATCTTGTGGTTATGGTTAGGGTTAAAATATGGGTCGACTTATAGTTTAATTAGCATTACAGTTCAAGCATAATTATTGTTAGGGTTAACATTAGGCTAGGTTTAAATGAGGGTTATGCTACAATTAGGGTTAAACTATTGTATGATAATGCTTGGGTTCAATTATATTTAGACGAGAGTTAGGGTTAAGGTTAGCTTAAATTAAGGGAAGGGTTAATGTTATGTTATGATTAAGATTACTATTGTAGGATAAATCTTGGGGTTATGGTTAGGGTTGAAATATGGTCCTAGTTATAGTTTTATTAGCATTTTGGTGTAAGCACAATTAGGATTAGGATTAAAATTAGGTTAGTATTAGGGCTTAATTAGTGAGAAATATTTTCCAAGTAAGGTTTAAGTTATAGTTAGTTACAGTAAGGGGTTCACTTACTGTTAGAATATGATTATGGTAAGGTTTTAATTGTAGTTAGTGTTTGATTATGGTTAGTGTTTAATTATAGTATGAATTGTCATTCAATTAGGGTTAGAAATAACATCACAATTCAATTCTATTAGGGTTAGTGTTAAATAAGGATTAGGGTTTGGGCTAAAATTCTATTAGAGTTATAGTTAAGTGTAGGGCTAGGGTTTAACTATTCTTAGAGGGTTCAAGTTGTAGTCAAGGTTTGATTGTAGGGTTCTCTTTTAGTTTAGGGTTAGGTTTTAATGATTAGGTTTCAATTATTATAAGATTAAGCTATAATGATGGTTACTATTCTAAGATAATGTTTGGGGTAAGGGTTGGGGTCAAATTATGTTTAGGGTAAATATTATGTTATGATTAAGGTTAGTATTGTAGCATAAATTTTGGGGTTATAATTAGGGTTAAAATATGGTTCAAGTTATAGGTTAATTAGAATTATGGTTCAAGCACAATTAGGGTTAGGGTTATAATTATATAAATACTATTTTTAATTGGGTCAATATTTTGAAGATATATTAGGATTTTCTTAAATTAATATTATGCTTAGGGTTGAATTAGGGTTAGATTAAGGTTCATGTTGTACGTAGGGTTTCCTTCTATGGTTATCTAGTTAAGTTTTTGGTGAGGTTAGGGTTTCCATTCAGTTAGATGAATTAGTGTTAAGGGTTAAGATTATATTTAATTATATTTAGGGTTCAATTATGATTATAGTATGACTATGGTAAGGTTCGATTATAGTTAGGGTTAGGATTAGAGTTGAAATAGGGTTAGGGTTTGATTATGATAAGGGTTTAATTATAGCTATGGTTAGTATTACATTTAAATTCGGTTTAAATTAAGGTTATGATTTAGTTACATTAGGGTTAGGATTAAATTAGCAATAAAGTTCCATTAGGGTTAGGGGTTGGCCTAAAATTCAATTTGGATTAGGGTTTGATTATGTTTAGATGAGGGTTCAAGTTGTAGTTAGGGCTTAATTGATGGGTTATAGTTATGTTTAGGGTTAGGTTAAAGTTAGATTTCAATTATGGTAAGATTAGGTTATGGTTATGGTTAGGGTTTAGTTCTGGGTCTACATTTAGGATAAGGTTTGAGCTTAAGACTAGGGTTCAATTAGCAATATGGCTAGGTTTAAGGTTGGGTTAGGGTTAATGTAAGGTTATAATTAGGGTTACCATTGTAAAAAAATTATTGGGGTTAGGATTATGGATCAATTAGAGTTACTGTTAGGATTATGGTTAATGTTGACTAAGTATTTGATTTAGTATTAAAATTCAATTAGATTTCAATTATTAAGGGTTAGGGTTAGTGTTGTGATTCAATCATAACCCTAGTAACTATTATATCAATTCAACATACAAAAAAATGATTGTTTTAGAAAAAATACATTAAATGTGTTTTGTTTAATAATAAATATGTTAAGGTAAGAGAATTTAGAATAAAAGCATACCTTCCATGTAGGAGTCAAACATAAATCAATACAAAATAATGTATTTCTTAATTTACCATAATACCCAAAATATTGACATCTTATTCATTTCTTTTAAATAAATACATTATAATAGAAATTTAAATGCATGATCAATGTGCATCCAAAACTATCATATAGGATTAGGGTTACAATTTGTGGTAATGTTTATTAAGAGTTAAAATTAGACTTCAATAGGGTTAGGGTTACAATTTTAATTAGGATAAGGGTTAGCATTCAATTTAAATCAAGATTATGATTACAATTCAATTTTTTGAAGGGATAAGGTTTAATTTGGTTTAGTGTTAGAGTTAGGGTTAGGGTTCAAGCTTAGGGTTCAATTCATTATAGTATTAAGGTTTAATAATATTTAAGGTTATGGTTTATTTTGGTTTAGCATTAGGTTTAAAGTTCAATTTTGTTTATTATTTAATTAAAGGTTTAGAGTTAGGGTTCAATTATGTTTATTGATATGTTTAGGGTTCAATTTTTATTTAAGGTTTTCTTTGAGTGTGGTGTAGGGTTAGGGTTCAATTAGGTTTATTGGTATGTTTAGGGTTTAATTTTATTTAAGGTTTTGTTTGAATGTGGAGTAGAGTTAGGGTTAAATTAGGTTTATAGTTAGCATTCAATTTAGTTTAGGGTTAGGTTATGCTTAGATTTCAATTAGGTAGGATTAGAGGTTTAAAATTTCTTCTAATTAAAATTATCTTACTCATCACCTTGAATCTAATGCTAAACTTAATAAAATTTAAACTCTAACTATAAAGCAAAAGATAATTAAGTTCTTATCAAACTCCAAGCCTAACCATAACCATAATTAAAATATAATCTTAATTTGAGAGTTTAACCTTTATGAAACAATTTAAGTGTATAATTTTTTTAAGAATATTTATTTATATACATAGTTTTGATTTTTTTTTTAATTTAGAAATATTATACTTTTATGATTAAAATTTAGAGACATAAAAGTTCTTTTAATATTTCTGTATGTAATTTCAATCTTTCCAATTTAGAAATTAAAATGTGGAAACATAAGAATTCTTTTTGATGTTTCTAAATTGAAAATTAAAGATTGTATATTATTTTTTAAATATTTGTGTATTAGATGTAAATTTGAAACATAATATTTTTTATGTTTAAGATTTAGAAACATATAAATTCCTTTTTGATCTTTCTAAATTAAAAATTAGGATTCTTTTCTTCCTTTCTCTTTCTAAATTGATACTACTATAATAAATTAATTTTTACAATATTTTTTTTGAAATCATATACATATTATTTGCATTCATAACATTTATTATCATTTTCTTAATATATTGATAAGAGGACAAAAAGTTATAGATGTTGGTTTTGCTACAATTGTTTGGTAATCTACACATTTTAACAAAATAAAGTGAAATTATCAAAATAGAAATTAAAGAAAATAAAATATAAATATATTTTAAAAATAACAAACACATCTATAATAATGAATAATTGATTGTGATTTTTTTAATCGAATTTTATAAGATTGAAAACATGTAAACTTTGATAATGTAATTTTGCTTTCACCTTAATTTTATATAGATAAATAGTTTTTGAGGCCAAATCAATCATTGACTTGATTCCACAGAGCCGCAGCTTATGTCTTCTGTTTCTTCTTCTTCATTTTCTTTGTGAAAAGTGAGAAGAAGTTTTTCGAGAGAGCGGCGGCACAAAAGGAGGCCTAGAAACAAACTGCAGTTGATCCCATCACATGCCCCAAAAGAATTGGTGACTTTTTATTTGCTTTCTGTTTAACCTCTCTGTCGGCTCTTTCGCAAGGAGCTTCTGAATAAGATCATCCAGAGAAGATGAGGATGAGAAAAAGGGGTCCTTGCTCATAATATTCACAAAGGTGTCCTTTCGACTAAACCCCCTAAAAGGTGTCTGACCGTGACTCATTTCGTATAGAAAGACGCCGAAAGACCACCAGTCGACTGGGTATGAATGGAATTTGCCCCACAGGACCTCTGGTGCGATGTACTCCTCCGTACCCACAAACGAACGAGATTTCCATTCATTATATTCGCCATGATCAGATATGAGACGCAGGGACAGATCGAAATCAGTGAGCATTATGTGCCCACTATCTTGCACCAATATGTTCTCTGGCTTCATATCTCGATATACGATTTCTTTCTCGTGCAAATACTCCAACGCTACAATCACCTCTGCCGCGTAAAACCTGCACATGGATGAAGACAGGTGATCATCTAAAAAAATGACTTCAATTACCATTATTTCACCTGTTCACCTTGAGGAATCTCTCTCTTATATATACAGACAAAAAATATCTGCACAATTATATAGTAACAAAGATAATCCTACAAAGTGTTTAATTAGTTTATTCTCTCAAAAAGTCTCCAATTATAGAGGAGAAGTTTATGCACCAGGATCCCCCGATACCGACTGCAAAAACATAACAAATATAATTAGATTGATATTGAAATTAAAGCAGGACGCAGACATCCACCAAATGCAAGTTAGAAATATAGAAGAACACACAAACACAAATATTCACCTTATGGTGGACTCTGAAAAGGTTTTACTGGGTTACCTATGCCTCAACACGTTAATATCTCCTCCAGAACAATACTCCATGGCCAGAAATGTATGAGTCTCTGACTCAAAGTGGGTAAGCAGAGACGGCAGAAATGGATGATCCAATGAAGACAGAATCTCCTTCTCCGTAGCTGCCAATTTGTAGGCTTTCATCTGTTCCTTACTCATCACTTTGACTGCAAAAGCTTTGTTGATGCCACGATGGACAGCCAAGAAAATTCAATCGTTTCAATCGTTTCAACTTCCTTGTAACGTTCGGTTACATTCTTCATCCCAGTCGTTTGTGGTATGCAATCTCTGTTTGTAGTATGCAATCTGTAACTGTTGCAAAATCTTTGATTCAAATCATATTGTGTTTGGAGCATGCATGTAACCGCTGCAGGATAGTGTGTAACTTGCTCCTGCTGTGACTGTGACCATCCAACTTTTTGAAAACGTAACTATCATCCGTTTTCTTTAGTGTATACACGGATGCCTTCACTCCCCCTGCTGCGACTGTAGGAACGCCTCTCGGCGAAATTATTTCACATATCAAAAAGAATATGTAGAACCATCATAATCATCTTGCAATTTTTTTTTCTAAGGATCATGATGTTATGATGTAATGAATAAGAGGGTGTATGAAAATCTTCCACTTAGTTATGTCATGATCATGATAATTATAATTGAAAAAAATTTGTAATGTAGAATATTTTTTATCATGATTTGCATCATCATATATAAAAATAGATATACAATTTATAAATCATTCTTCTCTGGATGTGACAGTAATATTAAAATGTATAAGAAACATCATTGTGATGTACAATGATGTAATGAATAATTGATGGAGGTAGAACCATGCATTCATATCAAAGTGTATCACTAGGTGAAAACTAATTATGTATATAAACTATTGTTGAACTCATTGGAAAATGAGTCTATGTAATAGGAAATGTTATCTTTGAGCCGTCTTTGCTGCGCTGGCTTGTTCCCTGAATGCCTCGGTAAAATCTGCCAATTATCAATCAATTTGCTCTTCATATGCGAAGATATGAAAACTCCTCTGCCATTTCTTTTCTTTCTGTTCTTACCAACGTTGTTTAATGCGTTAGATTACTCAAACATCAATCAATTTGCTGTTCATAAGCCCAAATATGTAATACTTTCTTTTCTGCCACGTCATCACCAATTTACTGCTTGTTAGGCGTAACCTACAATGCCACCCACCCATTTGTAACGGTGTAAACAAAAAAGAATTGTATCGTATTCCTACACTTACTAATGAAATGAAATTAATACATTATAAAACAGCATTCGCTGAAGGATAGGAAACGCCAATCGCTGAAGGATAGGAAATGCCAATGGCTGAAGAATAAGAATAAGGATGCCGACAAGGAATATGGATTAGGATTTATGATTATGGTTAATTTTATGTTTAGGGGTAGGGTTTATATCATAATGTTAGGGTTAAGGTTTATATTAGAGGGTTAGAGTTAGGGTTAGGATTATAGTTAGGGTTAGGATTATAGTTAGGATTTCATCATTGTTAAGGTTAGGTTAATGGTTAGGAATTAGATTTATATCATGGTTATGATTAAGATTAGGGAAAGAGTTAAGATTATGGTTAGGCTTAAGATTTAGGGTTATATTTAGGATTGTGTCTAGGGTTAGGGTTTATATTTATAATTATGGTTATGGTTTGGATTTATAGTTATGGTTTGCATCACTTTTAGGGTTAGGTTAATGGTTAGGGTTAGGATTGCAATAAGGGTTTACATCATTGTTAAGGTTAGGTTAATGGTTAGATTTTGGATTCAGGGTTAAGGTTAGGGTTAGGCTTACAATTGTTGTTAGGATTAGGATTTAGTGTTATTGTTATGATTATTTCTAGGGTTAGACTTCATATCATGGGATTAAGATTAGGGTTAGGATTTACAATTATGGTTAGTTTTGTGTTTAGGATTAGGGTTTATATCACAACGTTAAGATTGGGGTTAAGGGTTTAAGGTTTATATTAGAGGGTTAGAGTTAAAGTTAAGGGTTAGGGTTAGGATTGTAGTTAGGGTTTACATCATTGTTAGGGTTAGGCTAATGTTTAGGGTTTGGATTTATATCATGGTTAGGGTTAAGGTTACGGATAGGGTTAAGATTATGGTTAGGCTTACGATTAGGGTTACGTTTAGGATTATGTCAAGGGTTAGGGTTTATATCATAGGTTAAGTGTTAGTGTTAAGGGTTAGGTTTAGGATTGTAGTAAGGGTGAAGTTAGGGTTATATTTAAGTTTAGGGTCAAGTTATGGTTTAGAGTTCAATCAGGTCTAGATTAGAGATATTTTCAAGGTGAGGATCTGAATATGGTAAAGTTTTCATTATAGTTAGGGTTTTTATTTTTTTATGTTGTTAAATGAATCAACAATTAGTTTTAGAATAAATTTAAAACTAAAACTTATATAACTTTAAAATTAGAGTATGCTTTTTAATGTTTATCAAATCCTCATGGTAATAACTATTGTAGGATAATGTATTTATTTTCATTTTTTATAAAATATTAAAAGAATCTTTATTATCATGTACTTTTATTATGAATATTTTCTTTCTTATTTCAATATTTTTATGAAATAATTACCTTGAAACTTTGTTCTTATGAAATAAAGTCATTTTAAAATAGCTTAAACTCTCTTTTAATTGAAATGTTATTTTTACTAAAAATTTAAAATATAGACATTTTAAAATAGTTTAAAGTTTCTTATAATTAAAATTATATTATTCTTATCAAACCCTAATGATAATAAAATCAAATAGGTTTAAGCTTTATGAAATAATTTTAAACATTAATAAAATATTTAAAAATTATTTGAATAATAATAAAATTAACAAAGGTTAAATCAAAATATACTTTATTAATAAATATACTAGATAAATAAGAATAAATGAATATTATTAATATTAATTTGATATTTCTACTTTTTTATTATACTTATTTATGTAATATATTATTTATATATTTTTAAATAAAAATTAAACTTATAATCTAGAGGCATTAGTAAAAATTAATTGATATTATATTTTTAATTGATATTAATTGATATTAATTAATTTAACAACATTTATATTGGACCTTTTTTGGTTTTGCATGAAAATCAATTCACATTTTAAAATTAAAATAGTAAATGAATCAACAATTAATTTTAGAATACATTTTAAAATACACATCAAATTATTTGAAAACCCCTAAATGTTAACGTATAAATTCTTTCCATTATAAAGCCTCTCGGCTTAATAACATTGGCTTTTAAGTAACAGCTTGTCCGTTGACATCTTTTATTGAACAAAAATGGTATGTATGATTTGTATGACAGTGTCACGATTATAAATCTAAAAAACCAATTTAACAACTATAAAAAAAAAAGCTATTTTAAGTTTAGAATTTGAATTCATTTGCATGCAAAAGGGAATAGAATAGAAATTTTTCTCATATATATAGAAAATATAGAAAGATTCTATTTATATTTAGATTCTACTTTTAAATTAACTCAAACTACCATTTATTTTAAAACTAATTGATATTTAGAACTTGAAATGATTTGCTTGTAAAAAGTGAGAATAAAATAGAAATGCTAATTGTTTTTTAGAAAATCTCAATTTATAAATAGTTTTTTGTTTTAACTAACTCTTGATAAATTACAGATAAGATTTTAACTTAAGTAGCGTTAGGGTGAAACTTTAACTTTTTAAATTTATATTAATAATATTGTTTGAATTAAAAGAAATTTTAAGCTATTTTAATATTAACTATAACCTTAATCTAACCTTAATTTAACCATAACCTAATCCAAACCCTAACACTTATTGAACCGTAATCCTAATTGAATTCTATCCCAAACCCTAACCCTAATTAAACATTAATCCTAATTTAAATGTAACCCTATCATAATAGAATCATAAAGTTATTTCTTAACCCTAATTGAACTCTTATACAAACCTTAAATATAATTTTAAACTTACCATAATCAAACCCTAACCTTGACAATATCCGTAATCTAGATCTAATTGAACCATAAACCAAATCAACCTTAATCTAAGCATAATTGAAACCTAACCATGACCTAACCCTAAATTTAATTCTAACCCTAGAAATAGACCCTAAAGTTAACTCTAACCATAGAAATAGACCCTAAAATTAATTATAAATTATAAACTTTCAACTTTTTTCATTACTCTCTATAAATAGTAACATGGAAATATTGTAATAATTGTTTAACTAAAAATCATATTTATATTGAAAAATATTTCTTATTAATATTATGTAATTATAATTGATAATTCCATCTATATATTAATTTGTTAATAATCAATTGAAATTGACATTTTTGTTATTTATATAATATATATTATATCTTAATAAATTTATTATATAATTATATTTATTATTTATTATTGAGATATATTCTTAATTATTAAATATTAAATTAATGAATAATTAATTAGATTTATTTATTTTATTATTAATGCTAAATTATTATTTTTTAATTTTTAAATATCAATGTTAATAATTATCATATTATATCAATGTTATATCATAATATTAAATCAATTCTATAATAATTAATTAGATTTATTTAGTTATGATTAATGCTAATTTTCTTATATTTTTATATTAATATATAAAATTTATATTCACAATTATTCTTATATCAATATTATAAGGCAAGTACTCCCACTTGTTTTTCTTGCCAATCGTTCTTATTTCTTCTCTAGGAGGTAATCTTAGTATTCCTAGTATTTTATCTGGCTTTATTTAGAGAATAAGAGAGTGAGAAGATATCATGGAATGATTTACATGAGAGGGGTTTAAGCTCTATTTTAAAGAAGATGGGGTTTTATGAATAAAAAAAATTGTGTTCTAAGATTATTTGAGATCTTTTTCAAAAATAGAGGCATCCTACTTGTTAAATATCTAAATTTGATTTTTATTAAGAAATAGTTTTAGATGGAAATAATTTTTTCTTGCTTTTATTATGCACATACAAAATCTTTTGTTAATTTAATTTCTATTAGAAAAATAGTTTTGGAGGGAAATAAATTATTTTTACTTGTTTTTATTATGCACATACAAAAATCTTATATTCATGAGATTAGTGGTTTAATGAAATTTTTGAGTTTAACAACTTCTTTTGGGAGTTAAATCTCAGCAGCTCCTTCTCCAACTCAAGCTCTATTTTTTAGGAAGGCCCCCTCCAGCAACCTAGCATTATACTTTTCATTAAGTAATTTTTGTTATTTATTATAATTTCATTTCAAAAAAATTTAAATTGCACATGCTTAGTTGATCATTTTTGAAGTTATTTTGGTTTATTTAATAAAAAAGTTTATTAGTTTTGAGATTTAAGTATTATAAAATTAAATTTAATTAATTTTTTTATAGTTTAAATAATTTGAAGAAATGTTAGAATCTTTAAAATATAATGATATTCATTTTATGTTAGTTAAAAATAGATTTGTTAATCTTAAAATGGAATTAAGATGATAGAATTATTAGATTTAATAGATTGTAGAAGGCTTATAATAAAAATAACATTAGTTATATTAATAGATTGAAAACTATAATAAATAAAATTTATCAAACTAATTTTTTTATTAATGAGATAGGACAGAAATGAAGCCCCATTATTTCAGTTTTAAAAAGATAGAATGTAATCAAAAGAAAAACACATTTATTTAAATAGCAGAAATGAGGCCCCATTATTTCAGTTTTAAAAAGATAGAACGTTATCAAAAGAAAACACATTTATTTTAACTAGTAGTAAATTGGGGATGACGTGGCAGAAAAGAAAGGATTCCATATGAAATGAAACCCCATTATTTTAGTTTTAAAAAGATAGAATGTTATAAAAGAAAAACAAATTTATCTAACGAGCAGTAAATTGGGGATGACGTGTAATTGTTGTAATTGTGTCATTCTTTTGCATTCTTTTCCTATTTGATCCCATTTTCTCAAATTTGAATTAGGTCTTCTTGACATCAATCTCCATTATCGTTTCATGATCCTGATCAACTCTTAATTTAATTGGACATCATTTTAACCCTAACCGATGTCAAGATAGTTGTTTTCAATCATTTTCAATATCAATATTGGGTGTGTGCACTAAGATAGTATGCAAAAAAGTGGACACACCCCCAAAAAACATGAAAAAATACAAAACACAGATGGGGTATTTCAAATTTAAAAAACTCCATATAGAAGTTTAGACTCTTTTTGCCAAGCTTGACCAAAGCTAAACCATGTATGGGGTTTAAAGTATACTAATTGCATATGCAGTTTAGAAACTAAAACCCCGTACGTAGTTTTAGTTTGTAAAATACATACGCATTTGTATATCAATAAAATTTAAATTAGTAATATGGACTTGTATGTAGTTCATTTAGCGTTCCATTAGGTTCTTTGGTAGGATATATACATAAGATATAATATTTCAGTATAAGTGGCATTTCTCTTTGTCTTTTATGTTTCTTAGATATTGTCAAGATGTTTGAGAGTGGTTCCAGATCTCTAAGAGTTATAATGAAGATTCTAGATTTTTGAGTATTCTTATAAATTTCAAAGTTAGTCAAATTTTAGTAATCAACATGCTCATATTAGTATTAGCTCTCTCATCTCTTCCCTACATTCTCCCTCTCTCTTCCTCAACCCCTACCTATTTGTCTCTTAAACCTATCCCTCTCTACTTTCTTACCTATCTTACATATCTCTCCCTCTCTTTCTCATCTCCCTCACCCTCTTTCTCTCTTTTGTCTATCTCTCTCTTTCTCTCCCTCTCAAATATCTCCATCTCTCACTATCTCCCCCTCTCTTCGGTGTCTCTCTCTCCCATTATCTCTCTCTCCCTCCCCCTCCCTTTCTCTTCCTCTATCAAGTATTTTGTTCCCTATAACTCTCATTCTCTCTCCCCGTGTCGATCCATTCCTCTTTCTCTCAAGTCTCTCTCTCTCTCTCTCTCTCTCTCCCTCTCATTCTTTATCTCTCTATCCCAATCTCCCTTTATTTTAGGTGTATCTTTCTCTCTCTCTCTCTCTCTCACTCTCTCCCTCTCTCCTCCCCCTCCTTCTCTCCCTTTCTCATTACCTTTCTTTCTCACTCTCTCTCTTTGTCCCTCTCTTTGCACTTCTCTCTCTAGTCTCTTATACTATCCTTCCATCCCTTCCTCTCACTCAGACTCTCTCTATCTCTCACACTGTCTTTCTCTCTCTCTCACCTCCCCTCCATCTACCTCTTTGGTCTCTATCTTTCTCTCTCTCTCTCTCCCCCTCTCTTAGATGTCTTTATCCCATCCTCTCTCTCCAAGTCCCCTTCTCCATTCTTCCCTCTATCTCTATCTCTCCCTCTATATCTCCCTCTATCTCCCCCTTTCCATCTCTCTCTCTTTATCCATCTCTCTCTCCCCCTCTCTTTCCATGTATGACATTTGCATGACACTTCTAAATGAATTATTAAGCAATCTAAAGAAGAAAAATCAGGACAAAAAGCATACTTTTAAATATGGTACACTCTTTTTTTTCCTGGCATAATACTTCTTTCAAGAGATACCCAGTATAAATGGGAAGGTCCAATGGGCTTATGATAGACCATTGGCCATGCAGATCAAGGAAGGTTTGTGGGGAATTGGTGATGGTACTATGAGAATATCTTCCCTCTTGGGATACTTCCAAACCTCCCAAGCCTCAATGAAAAATAGGGAAATGTTTCCTAAGTAGGTTGTTGAGAAGTATGAGCAAACCATTTTATTTATGGTGGATAAGGATAAATGCTTGATTTAAGTAGTGGAGCCCCAAATTGTCTGGATCATGTCCATGGGGTATGAAGTTGACTCTGTTATACTTGAAGGTTATGAAAAACATCTCTTGAGTCAACCAATGTATCCCAAGGATGGGAGATTTGAGACATTCAAAGAAAAGGACCTTAGTTTGCACCGGCAATTCACTACTCTTGCCCAGAAGAGAAAGGTATCAAAGATGGCAGAAGAAGTAGCTACTTAGATGAGATTCACCAAGGAGGAGGTGAAGAAGGCTAGATAGAAATATTCTCAAAAGGAGGCAACTAATTAAATTCTTTCTTCAATGGCACAACCTGTAAAGCTTACCCCATCCGGATAAGGTGTGTCAAAACAAAAACAAAAACCTAAAATAACATATGTTGTTGTATCTTTGGTGGACTCAAAAATGTAATCTAAGGAAGAGGTAGGAAAAGAAAAGAAAAGAGGTAATTTTGTCAAATAGGTGAGAAATGCCCAAGACAGTGGAGCTTAGCCCACCAAAAAGATCAAGTCAAATCCTGCTCCCTCCGGAAGACCCGAAAGAAGTAGATAGGTCAAAATTCAATTGGACAAGGACCTCTAATTTTGGAATATAGAAGGTAAGAATACAATAATTCCTCCACTATCAACAAACTGGCTGACATATGAGATATCAATGGATTGAAATTTGAAGAATCTTCATGCAAATTTTGACAGTTTTGATGGCGGTCATCAAAGAAAGGTAGAGGAAGCCGAAGTATTGTATTTACATAGTTATAGTAAGACATTGATTGACTTAGAGAAGTCCACTCCGAAGGACCTATATAGTATTATAGATGCTAGAAGGATGAATGGAAGTAAAATGGATAAAGAGATGAAGGAGAGAGCACTTGTTAATAGATATACATGTATAACTCATGATGAAGTTAACAAATTGCTTGAAGAAGCAAATAAAAAGGAATTCAAAAGTTAAAATAGAATAAATAGGATAATGATTGGTAATGTTAAGGAGGTGAGGAAAGAGAGAGGAAATTTGGAAGAAGATAATTGAGAATGACCCTCTGTATAAGGATGCCTTTAAATCATCTCATTTGAATGACAAACAAGGTGATTCCAGAAGTCAGAAGTTTGAAACTTATCCTAAGGATCAACCAAAAGACCAAGGTAACACCACAGTTGATGTTGAGACTGGTGACAATTCTCTAGTGACTGATAGCACTGCAGGCCCTGAGATTCAACAAAAGGATGCTAGGCTAGGAGAAGTTGAGATAGCTAAGGTGGACAAAGGCAAAGGTATAGTCGAACCAGAAATTTCCACTCCTCTAGTAATAGGGATTTCACCCCAGATCAATCTTGATGGGCTAGTTGATCCTGGTAAGTTATCTCTTTTAGAGAAGCTTATGCTTGCTGCTACAGTCCAAGCTCAAGCTAGCCAAGACTAGGTGAAATATGAAATTGAAGATAAAAAGCTATTTTTCATGTCTATTGATGTTTCACTGAAAGTGGCTCCAAATGTACAACTAGATTCAGATAATAGCCCCTTCTGTAAATTGATTCAGTTGATTAAGAATGTAAACAACAATTTTGACTCTATGGAGAAAATGGCTACACATAAAGTTTTGGACAGATTTAAGGAAGTGGGAAAACAAACATTCTTGAAAATGATTGAAGATGAAATGGTGACATTGAATAAGAGACTGCAGACCATTTCAAACACATTGTCAAAAGACAGTAAACTATATAAATCTTTTCTCATTTTTCCTAAATTCACCTTTGATATTGACAAACAAATAATGACTGATAGGACAAGCTCACAAGTACCTTACAATCTTTTGATCTAATATATTTATATATTTTTCACCATTATATTCTCCCTAGATTTGATGTGCCTATGATTTAATATATAAATCCATGATAAAGTAAAAAAAATCACTAACATGAAAAATAATATTTTTCAAACATGGGGTAATTTATATATCAAATTTCAAGGTGCACATCGAAGTAGAATTTATAAATGATAAAGGTTATATTGAAGTATTATGAACAATTGCAAGATGTAAAAATACATTTGTATTTCAAACCTTAAAAATTTAAATAATTAGTAGAAAAGTATTTTATAATATAGTTTCTATATAAATTTGTTTGAAACCAATAACACTGAGATGGGGGGGTGATTCAGTGTTATACCGAAATAGTAGATTTTAGCCTTAACAAAACAATCATACACCAACTGATGTACTGGTATAAACAAAATTGAAAGAAGTAATGCAAAAAAAAAGCCAAACACATAAATGAGAATCATAACACATAGATTTATATGTGGAAAACCTCAAAGAGGAAAAACCACAGTGGGATTTGTGACCCACAATATCAATTCATTGGCCATATGAAGATATATTACAATATATGAGGGGCTTGCACTTGTAGGAAGACTTACAACCTAGAGCACACTACTCAATCACAATAAGAGTCTCACTGACTACATAAAATTCTAGACAACAATCCAGAGAAGTGTGAACTGCTAAGATAGCATCTCCTATGCTAGAATAAAGTTTTGGTTTAAGCTCTGTCTCTTTCGATCTGAAGCCCTAAACCCCTTTACCGAAAAAATCCTTACAATAAATTCCTCACATACAAAATCTTTGATATATTTCACATTACATTACATTCGCATCATGATCCATTACATCCATATCCTTAATTTATCAAAATGATCTAATTAATCTGCCCTATATACCCTATACAATTTTTATGCCTTATGTTAGCTTACAAATATATATACAATATTAGTTTACATGTCGACCAGATAACATAAATATATAAGGATTAAAATAAATTTCTGATGCCGGATCTAAGATATGTTAGCCTCCAATACCAATAACCTTTACTATACCATGTTGGCCTTCATTGTCGATGACCAAAGAAATCTTCTGTCTACCGGTGGTGGTGTCGGTATAGAGTCTATGAAGTGCCTATTGGTACACCATATGAAGCCAAAACCCAAAATCATGTTGCCATCAATGAAAACATAGTGAAACCAATAAATAGAGTGTGAATTGCCAACAATATCCCCCTTTGGTATTCATGGCAACACTCATGAAAAAAGTGGTCATGGTATAATCTGTTGGTTTCATCAAGCCTTGCTCCCCCTGAGCTGAATTTGCAAAATACTCCTTATTTCCAAAACTCAAAATACTCTGTAACTCCCCCTAATGTATGCAATTCTTTTTCACATCTGTACTATTCCCCCTTTGACATCAATGCCAAAAAATTTAAAAAGAATGTCAAAGAATAAGAACTGTACATTGAATACCTCAAAAATTGTCTTATCGAAGCTTGACCAATTTCAAAAAATTCGGATAACCTTTCTCTAGTAATTCTAGATAAGTATCCCAGTCGATTTTGAATCTCCTCTGATTATTTATCCTTTATTACCTCCTCACTTTCACCGGTGGCTTCACCACCTAGTGCAGTCTATGCAACTGTCAGTTTCTCTCTAGGAATAGTATCCTCAACCTATACATTACTATCCTATACAATGTTATCTTGTTCATTCCCAGTATTAAGCAATGTCTCAGTGTTTGTCTATAGAATTGTGTTTACCAGTAGCTCAATTTCCACTATCTTGATATTTTTCAAAACTAAGGATGGAGTACCCAGAAACCCTTTTTCTTTACCTTCAACTGGTGTATCTATAGTATCAGTTTTGGTCTCTGGTGAAGTATAGAGTCCTCTGTGTTCTCCCAAAAAATTGATCCATTCTTTCTGTGTTTCCTTTATTACTTCATTCATTCTCTCTAGCATCAAGCTAGTTACTCTATGTTTACTATTGAAAACCTTTGTATCAGTAGCCTCAATTGTCTTTTCCATCTCATCTAAAGCTATAGTAACACAGATAGCTAAAAGTTCTTACATTTTAATGTGTTTATATTCTTGCATAGCAGATAATCTTCTAGCATCTGACATTTTATATAACTCAACTGGTATTTGATTTTCTAACTCTATTAATGCTTTCTTATAGATATGTAAGTATAAAAGGACTGCTTCCTCTACCTATCCTTGTTCATCAACCTCTAATTTATCATAATAAAACTCAGCATTCTTCAACATGCCATCTTTAGTTATTTCATGAACAATTTCTACGGAAGTTTTGGGTGGTGATAGGACCTTCAATTTATGTCTTGCAAAATTTGGTGATCCTAGTTTTATTTCACCCTTGGTCAATTTATCAGGGTTTAGGGCTTTAAGACTTGTGTATTTTGTGATTAAAAGGTGGTTTGAAAGTGAGTTTTTGGTCCTTGATATATGTTGTTGTTACCTTTTTCTCACTTAAAATCGAGGGTACCCTTTCCATGAGTGGGGCCATCTTATTCTCTAGGGAAAATGTTGGTTAACCGGTTCATAAAATATATTTCCCTAAGTCAAGTGCATAAATTTCCTACTGCCGATCCCGTTCTAAACTTTTATGCCCACGCTTATATTTTCTTAAGTCTGACAAATACTAAATACCCTGACCATCTATTAAAGAAAGGATAGACAGAACGGCTAGTGCTTCCCTGTGATCAAAGATGTGAGGATTTTCATGAACGCAACATCACAAGATTATGTCGTGTATTATCAGCAAAAACCAACAGAGTTAGTAGCACAACCAGTTGAAGGCATTTTAATACCGGTTCGCAGGTGGTAAAGGTCGGCCTACTAACAGTCCCATAAATTTGCACATGCTCAGAATGGATGAGGATGTTTTATCCTAAGGAAAAAGGTGCTTGATTTTTAATTCCAAGAAGAGTCAATGGGAAGTATGCTAGGTGGTAAAATTTGAGTAGATCAGATGACCCTTCTATTCCCACAATGGAAGTTGCAGGGTGGTTACAGACCGTGGCATCGCGTGATGATGTCACGTGTTATGAATTTGCCAGAAAGACCTACAGTGGGGCCACTAATGGAGTTTGACAAGAAGATGAGGTGATCCTGATGTATCACAATTTTATGGGGCCCTTGATATAGATGAAAGAACAAGTGATGAGTCAACAAGGAGATGATTGTTGGATTGGCCAACTAGGAGGATGATTGACTGCTACTTTTGAAACGTCTTAATTACAAAGCTAGGAATCATTGTCTTGCTCGCATGAATATTAATGGTGGACAAGACATTTGTTTCCTTTCCTAGATGATAATTAAAAGACTCTTAAAGGTTTTTCATTCACAAAAGATTTAATAGAAATTTTGAAGAATTTTCTATTGCTAAAGGAGACTTAAGTGACCCTCTGCAACAAAAAATTGTCATTTCTAGCAAAAATCAAAAGAAGTAGTTTATCTGAGCTCTCCATATTTTCTTGAAACAGATTTATATTACAAATTGTAAAACATTACAAAAGGAAAATTCAATTTTTTCTAGGGTTAAGAGGCTCAGCAGCGAATTGTGATATTTGTTTGAATTTACTCTAAATATTTAAAAAAACTTGTGATAAGACCTAGTTCTCTTTCCCACACTTGGAAATATATTAGAAAGCCATAGTTGTAGAATATGGATCCCTCATGGAAACATTCAGTAGAGTTGGATTATATGAAAATAAATCTTTATGATGATTTCTTGGACCAATTAAAGCCTTCTACAAATGATAAGAAATAGGGGCAAAGGTTTGTTGATGGGAAAACACTGGGGTAAGGGTTAACTGACAAAACATTTCATTTAGCGGATACTAATATACTGGTAATTGGATTAGAGATTTTGAAATTATGGTATGGACAAAGGAAATTAAATTCCCCATTATCTAGTCCTTGGCAGTATGACTTGGGCAAGTTAGTAGTATGGGGTGTTTTTATGGATGTCGATTTGCTTAAGGTTGTTGTAGACAGATATGACCCAGTTTCAAGGGTTATCAGGGGAAATGATTGGGAGATTCTGTTAACCATCAGAAGGGAGGAGTTTCAAGAGATTTTTGACTTATATGAACCATCCCCTAGCCCAGTATGAGTAGATTTAAATGAAAAAAAGGAAGAATATAACACAATGAAGGAATTCATTAGAAAGAGTTTCCTTCCAATGGGCTTAGCTAGAGTGGGAAGTACAACATACCATATCGGTGCTAGTTCAGAAGAGTTGTTCCCAATTGGTGCTTTCACTCCTTACTTCCAGGCTACATTCTTCTCTTTATGCCAAGTATTGGGTTTTAGTCCCATTACAGTGATGTCGCCTGATTTCATGTACATGTCTATGCAGATACAACATCCAGATTTTACAGTAGTTTTTGACTTTGCCCCTTATCTTGAGGAAAAGATCCATGAGGGGTTATTAGAAATTTAGAGTCGGATTGTTGGTGTTAAATTCTCCTGGTATTATATACTTATGCATATGTTCCTTTGAAAGAATTCAAATTATTTTGACGGTACCGTGAACCTTAGAAGGACAATAGATAATCAGGAGATTCCAATATAGCTTTGGAGCACAGACATGTCATGGGATAAACAAGAGGCTAGCTATATAAGATTTGATAACAACTTTACCTCTAGGTTAGGACAAAGGTCGACAGTGAATTCACCAAGGATTCCTAAAGAATTGCATGATTTTGTGAGACCCAAGGAAAGGGTGCCTCTTCCCAGAATTGAACATGATTGGGAACACTTTATCTCATACTCTGTTAGTACTATAATTAGAATTTATGGTTTTTCTGGACAACCTCATGTACTGCCTTTCAATTTTCCTCTAAGAATGGCTCTTGCTAAGGTAATGTGGAAAATTGGATGTATTCGGGATAAATAATTGAAAAATAAAGGAAAGGGGTCAATTTTCTTGAATTACACCATTATCCCTTACTTTGTGATTACAAAGGGAGGACATGAGCACTTTGACAAACTATTTGCTCCATACCATTTAGGGGTAAGTATAGTTATAAACAATGATCCTGAAGGTTTTTACAACATTTTTAGAAAGAGAATAAGAGGATCTATGTTGCCCCATGTGCATAATTTTCCTGAGGACTTTATCAAGAATGAATTTGACCCCAAGATGCAGGAATGGAGAAAGGAGAAATGGATAACTTTTAGAAAATCATGGGCTACTATTCAAAACATGGATATAGAATATGATCGATTAAAGGATTTTTCTCCATTCTATACCAAGATTGAATATTTTATGAAATTTCTTGATGAATTAATGAATGTCTTAAGGGAGAAGCTATCTAGACTTGAAGAAGTTCATGGCTGACAACTATTAAGCTCACAACATCCTATATCCTAGAGAACAAGTGGTGTGGTAGCAGAGAGGCCTATTCAGGAATCTCCTCACAAAAGAGTTAGCGAAGAAATAAGTGAAGAAGAGTATAGTAGCAATGATAGTGGGAGATTGATAAGGAGAAAGGGTAAGAAAATAATGAATTCAGAGCCTTTCCCCAAGATACCAACTAAACCTCTTCAAGGAGTCAGGATCATTGATCTTGAAGATTCTAATAGAAGCCCCTCGCCATCAGCTATATCTGTCTCACCAGTAAGGCAAGATGAAGCTTAGGTGGAGGGAGACAGGTTTGTTGCAATTAGTATGGAAAACGAAGGTTGAAGGATACAAAGGAAGGATTGTTGAGAGGAAGGCCCAAAGGCTAGATAGATTGGACCAAGAAATCCAAGAGGAAGTAAAAAGTTAAATGAAGGAAAAGTTCAAGGAAATCACTGCTGATGAGGGTAGGAAAATTATAAGTCAAGCTGGAGTCTTGATATTGCCAAAATGGGATATAGTAGATGCAGTGTCATTTGATGCTATTAGGAAATCAAAGGAAGAAGAAGCAGGGTTAGCATTAAGAGGATTAGACTTTGTAGATGATTATGCAACCTTGGCTATATGGGCATTAGAGGAAGGACCTAGGAAGCCCGATATCAGTGATTTAAACCCCAACTTGAGAGGAAGTTTAATTATAAAGAGAGAAGTTGATACATCAAGTGTAGAGGCTACAAAATTGAATGTTGATGTTGCTGAGCTGGCACATGAGAGTGCAAAAAAGAAATTTTCAAAGAGGGTTGAGTTGATTAAGAAATTTGACAAACTTTTTAATGACTATAGTGCATCTCAGAAAAAATGTGTGGAGTTGCAAATGACAGTGCAACTCCTAGAACAAGGACAAATAAAGGTCTCATATCCTACCCTTGCAGGACCGTCTGAGCTATCAACATCCAGGTCACCAGCTATGATCCAGAAAGAAGAAACAACTCAATTAAATATAAGTACTAATATCCCTGCCATGGTATTAGTCCCTTACGATGATGATGATGAGCCTGATACTTCAAGATCGACTGAACCAAATGAGTCTCAGCTTCAGGAGAAGATTGTTGAATTAGAGAATGAATTAAAAGAATAAAAAAAAAAATTAGCTGAGGAGCAGAAGGATATAGTTAGCTCTGTGCTAACTCATTTAAATGAGAAAATTGAAAGCAAGTTAAACAAGATTCATGCTTTATATTCTTTACTTTTTGATGCTATTCAAAAGTTTAATGATGATAAAGAAGTGGCAATTCCCTTGTTTATAGAGTGGTTACAAAGGTGAAATGAGCTTAGAATGATGTCTATGGCCTCTAAATTTTATACCGAAAGGCCACATACACTCCAACCAACATATTTGTTGGTGAAATCAATGCAAGAATCCTAAATTCTACTAGAAAATATAGTAAGAAAGATAAGGGAGTTGATGCAAAGTTTTAGTAAATTAGAACAAAGTCTTCTGCCAGATATTGAAGATAGAGAAGGGGCAGCTAATTCTTTGTAGTCTTGGAAATAAGAGGCAGTGAAATTAATCAACACCTAGGTAGAAATGATTTCTGATGGGATAAATATAAATATGCTAGAAGATAGTATGGATAAGACAATTGCTACAGAGCTAGTTTTTGAAACTTTTGAAAGAGAGGAAAACCAAGTAGTCGTTAAGTATATTCCATATAGGGGAAAAGTAGATGAAGTAATGAATTTCAATTGGCCATCCGATGAAGACTATGACATGTGGAGTGGCATGTATTTGAATGATGAATAGAAAGCCATAAATTGTTTGAATAACTATTTTTGTTTTCTAGTGACAGGTATTTTGCAACCCGTAAGACAGGATGGGGGTAATTTTCATCATGAGTTTTGAACAAGGCGGATGCAGTTTTTGATCCAGTATAGGCAAGTTTGAGGATGATTGTTTTGTATAATAGAATGTGGTTATGCATAGTCATTCTTAGATGACAGGTGTCTCCTCTGGCCTGAGGCTTGTTTTTCTCCCTTGTTTTTATAAAAGGGAATTTAGGGCTATGAGAAGGGGTTTGGAATTTTGGTCTCTTATATGTTCCGAATTTTTGTTTCTAAATAGAAAAGTCTAGGTGAAACAAAAGGATTGTAAGAGGTCATTTTAGAGAGCAAAAAATAGAAAAGAGTCTTGTATCTATGATTTTTGCAGGTTCTTGAAGGAGTTATGTATGGATTGTATTCTTACAGAGACAACAAAATTAATCAATGAATATATGATTTGAACTCATTTCTCTCCAAAGTATTGTTCTATCATGTTTTGAATGCGTATTATCAAGGATTTTATCATTCATTGCACTATTGTGGTGTATGTAACTTTTTGTTCATGCTTTGGTCTAATAGGTCAATTAAATGCTTGAATAAAATTGCAGAGTGATAGAGGTCTTTATAGGGATTTTGATAAGTATTTTTGGGTGGGGATTACAAATACGGTATATTGTAAGGTAATATTATCTTTGGTTAAATTTTGTTACATAAATTCTATCAAAAGTACAGTCTAATGCAGTATGAATTCATGTACCCAATGGAATAAGGCACTAATCATAGTTAAATGAGTGCCTAGGTATTTATTTACTACTCAATATCACCACTAGTTTGCTATGACTTTTTGAGCATCAGGATACTTTCATTTTATATGAATTTTATCATGTGTTAGTCATCTCATGATCCAAACAGGTTGAGGATCACTGAGGAATTGGCCATTCCTGAGCCTTCTCCCTTATTGTTGAGTCCTTATATGAGATTATTTGCTTTATTTTATGAATGATTTGTGAGTGTGGCGTGAAATCAAAAATAAGCATAGGGAAGACCCTCCCTATTATTTCAGACCCTAAAGCGTAGAAGGATCTGGCATCCTTTTCATTGTTCATCCAAGTCTGAGGAATTAAATAATTGGAAGTGGCTTTCCATAAATATTTTTCAGGAGATAACAACTTGGTCTCTACCTTTGAGTCAGTGCAAACCTATTTTTGAGCACCAACAAATGGTATGATATTTACATTACCAGTCTCAAGTGCTAAATCAATTTCACTCTTCTTCTTCCTCTTGCTAGTACATGATACAGCTGTAGGTGTGACCTTAGGTGCTTACTTCTGAGCTAGTAACTTGATTGTGACCTTTCTAACCAGTTGCTTCTTTTCTTCCACCTTAGGTTCTTCCGGTTTCTTCCTAACAACCCTCTTGAATACTAATGGTGTGTCATTCTCTGACTTAGTAACAAGTTCAATATAAACTACCGGATCCTTCCTCTTCTTCCCTTTCTCTGGGACAACATCAATAAGTTCCTTTATGTCCTTTGAGACCTCCTATACAAATTCGCTTGCCTTTCCTTCTTGTTTTTCCCTTTTCTTCTGGTTTAACTCTATTTCAACCTCTTGAGTTTTTTTGTTGTGCAGTTCCACAGGGCTTCTCCGCCTTATCAATTTCTGCATCAATCAAAAATTTTGCATAGGCATCAAAGATTAATGCATCTACCTCATAGACCATTTCCTCTATCCAAATATTTCAGGGCTTGACTACTTCCATGAGAGTCACATCCTTCTTAACCATAAAACATATGCCAGCAAAGTATTTCTCTACTATATGCTCAAGTATTCTTACTCTAGACCTAATAGATTTTTTAAAATCCTTGAAATAACCCCATATCTTATCATCTCTTTGACTTCCTATTGCACCAATTGATTGTTTTAATTGTCTTCCTACCAGAATGTCAAAAGCCCACTATTTCCTACCAGAAGTAGGTGTATCATTTAGAAAATATAGCATCAAGCAAACTAACAAATTTCCATACTAGAAGGTGCCCTTCTTCTCACCTTTAATCTTTCCTAAGTTGATTAATAATTCATCAAGCATCTAACTGCAAATATCTAACTTAACATTTTCTCTCATCATCTTATATGCAACCAAAATACATGAACTGAAAACAAAATTCAATTGGTTTGACTAAGTTACCTTGTATCTTATAACCATGTTTCCGAACTTGATGTCGGTGTCGGTGATAGTGCTCACCTTCATCAATCTCTTGTTAGATGTCGCGCTAGTGATTTTCCTCACAAAGTCATTTGACACTTTCTTATCGGGATGTTTCCCTACCAATGACAAACTAGTAATTGCCCAGATGGCTTCCTTAGTGATTTTATAAGGTCTGTCCAACCATATGAATTCCCCATAAACTCTACTCAATACATATATGATTATTTCATCCTCAAAGTCTAGAATATCCATAATATCTGTAAACCCTTTTTCTTCAATGTGTTGATATGCCAGTGAAAGATACCGGATCTCTCTCAGAACATTTCCATGCCGGATAATCCTCTTCAATATCTGGAACATCTTCCGGAACCTCTTCTCGGGGCATATGCATCATCTTCATGAATTTTTCCTACCCCTAAGGCATTTGTCTTAGTTACCGGACGAGCTCACTGTCGGTGCAGCAACAACCTCTTCTGTTAGATAGGTAACCGAGACATTCCTATCTGATGATTGATCTTCAGTCTTCCTAACCCATCTCTGAGTGTGATCATGCTAGATTTTAGTAACCTTCTCTTTCCATTTTTTATTTGATCTTCCATTACTAACCGATGGATTTTTGTTTCTACGAAACTTAGAAATATGTCCAACTTCATTGCATGCATAACATGTAACATTGTTCTTTTGAATTGCTTTTCTAAAACTAGGGAAATTGCTTGACCTGTAATGATTAGCCATATGTCCAAATTTTCCACAAGCATAGCATTTTACATTCATTTTACAATCCTCTATCTTATGGCCAAACTTATTGCATTTAGAATATTTACTCGAAGCAGAATCAAGGTTCTGATTTGCTTTGTTTCTACATTGTCTATCCATTTGACCAAATCTATTATAAACAAAATATCTACCATTGAATTTATAAGCATTGAATTGTCTTACCGGTGCCTTATGGCTTTGATTATCATTAGCAATACCAGAACTCTGTCCATTCTCAAATCCAAGTCCACTGGAACCTCAAATTTTCCTTTGTGTCTTCAATAATTCATCAAATTGTGTTGAGCTAGTCTTGAATTTTTATTTGTATTCACTTGCAGCAGTTAAATCTTCTCTTGGTATCATCATTCATCTCACAAGATCTTGCTCATTACTTTGGGATTGTACCAAATCAGTTCTCAACATATCATTTTCATGAATCAGCCTATCACATTCTTCAAACTTGTTCTTTAGGGATACAACAAGATTTTCTTCCTTTTTCTTTCTGTCCTCAATCTCCTTAGAAATTCTCACAGTCAGTTTGCATTTCATTCTTCATAACCATGTTCTCCAAACTTAATTTCTGACATTGTTCCTTAAGTGCATTTTTCTCTTCATCATCCTAATTTTGTAAAAGTTCTTTCCTTCTATCTTGAACAGATGATAACCTCTCTTGTAGGACAAGAATGAATTCCTTGGCATAATTCAATTCATCTTGTATCTTTAAGTTCTTCAACCTTTTAGCATCATAATCTTCAAGTGCGATTTCAAGCTGCTTCTCCAAAGCCATATTCAATGATTTTGGTTTCATGATCTTCCTCAAGCTATTAAACTTCCTACAAGGCACAAGGCTCTCATACCAATTGTTGGAAACCAATAACACTGGGAGGAGGGGGGGTCAATCATTGTTATACCAGAATAGTAGATTTTAGCCTTAAAAAAAATTCATACACCAGCCAGTATACCAATATAAACCGAATTGAAAGAAGTAATGCAACCAATAAGAAAAACACATAAATGAGAATCATAACACACAAATTTATACATGGGAAACCTCAAAGAAGAAAATCCATGGTGGGATTTGTGACCCACAATATCAATTCACTGGCCATATGAAGAGATATTACAATATATGAGGGGCGTGCACTTTCAGGAAGGCTTACAACCTAGAGCACACTGCACAATCACAATAGGAAGCTCACTGACTACATAAAATTTCAAACAACAATCCAAAGAAGTGTGAACTTCTAAGATAGTGTCTCCTATGCCAGAATACAGTTCTCATTTAAGCTCTATCTATTCCAGTCTGAAACCCTAAACCCCTTTACCGGAATAACCCTTACAATAAATTCCTCACATACAAAATTTGTTTGATATATTTCACATTAGATTACATTCGCATTATCATCCATTACATCCATATCCTTATTCTATCAAAATGATCTAATCAATCTGCCTTATATACCCTATACAATTTTTTATGCCTTATGTCGGCTTACAAAGATATATACAATATCAGATTACATGTTGGCTATATAACATAAATATATAAGTATTAAAATTAATTGACGATGTTGGATGCAAGATATGTCGGCCTCCTAAATTGATAACCTTTACTATACCATGTTGGTCTGCATTGCCGGTGACCAAAGAAATATTTTTTCTGTCGGTGCCGGTGTAGAGTCTGTGAAGTTCCTGTTGGTACACCATATGAAGCCGAAACCCAAAATCATGTTGTCATCAATGACAACATAGTGAAACCAACCCATAGAGTGTCAATTGCCAACAAAATTAAAACATATATTAGTCAAAATTCATTTAAACTAAAAATAAATAGTTCTAAATTAAAATAAATCAATTATTCATAATAAAAATTAAGTTAATAAAATGAGTCTTCGGACATGTAGTGTCATGGTTAAAACACTTCGTTGGTGAAGAGGCCACCATGGTTCAAATCCCTGCTGGGCCTTTATGCTCACAAGGCCTTGTGCCTTCGCTGGGCCGTTGTGCTCTTGGATTTGAACAAGTGAAGTGTGGGATGAGGTCCCCCATTTGTGGCCTCACTAGTTCATAGCTCTAGGTCAAAAGTGATTACCTCTTATTTAAAAAAAGAAAAGTTAATAAAATGACTTTTTTAAGTAAAAAGTTAGTTAGAAATTTAATCTATAGAATAAATATTAAGTATGATTTGGGAATTTTCAATAGCATGTCTCTTCATCATTCAAAATAGTTGACCTCTAATAATAAGGAATCTCATGTATTTCAATTAATTAAATTAATGGTTATTCAAGTATCTCAATTTTATAAAATCTAATGTCTATTATAAATGTTAAATCATTACTTTTACATATAATGTTCATAATATTAGAAATGGGCTAGAAGTGTAAAAAAAACAAAGCAAGGAGAAAAATAGAATAGAATAAAAGAAAGACAAATTTTTTTTCATCAATCCATATTTTTCATTTATTCTAGTTTGATTACAAGTGCCTCTTTTTTATGGAGGTCTTAAATTTTTCTAGACTTCATCACATGTAGAAATGTGTTGGAAGTAGATGAAAGAAACTTCCAAAATTATGAACTTTTCTTTAATGCTACATATATTCTTGCAAAGTGCATGATATGGAGATAACTATATGGTTGGGGTAGTTGGGATTACTATCTCCAACACTTTCCCTTAATCACAACTACCATGGATATTGTAGCACTCATAATTCTTAGATTTATTTGTCAATTTTTCTTTTGTCTTTAATGATGCCTACAAACTTTCCCAAATTATTTCTTTGCAATGGTATTTTATCGTTTGTTGGGGTTCCTTAATTGCTGCGGAAATATCCCAAACTCTTTGCTTTCAAGTTGTCAAAAACATCATGAAACTTAATGCATCTTCACAATATGTAAATATCTTGCTAGACAATGATTTATTTTTACTCAAAACACTAGTTATTGCTTTTGAACATCCAAAACTTTCATGACTCCTATTAGTCTTCACACATGAAAATTTGTAGAACCTTTTGAACACACCTATAATATTTTTCCAATTAAGTGCATAAGTCCATCCATAATCCATTTTTATATAACCTACCATAGATTCTTTCTTCCATTCTTAATTATTTTTGGTGACCTTCTCTGTTAAAATGAGAACATTGATTTTTGTTAGGAATTGCATGCAGAAAATATCAATTATATGTGTATAAAGATTAAATAGATCAATAAAAAAGCACATAAATAATACAAGAGAGGAGACAATTTTAACGTGGTTCGCCCAAACGTGGGCTATGCCCACCAAACAGAGAGTCCAATATTATTATCAAATCAATTACAACTAGCAATCCCTTGCAACTTAATACTATTGCAAAATTCTACAATTCTTTTTGTAGAAAACCCTAACCCTTAACCATTTTATAAAGACACGTCAATTGCAAAATTAGAGTTACAATATGTTAGCCAATAGAAAAATAACAATCTATGCCATTATAAAATAATAAGTGATTTAGGAATGTGGGACACTACCCCACGACCCTACCCTATATTGTGATAGGGAGCGCGCAAGGGGCATTGCCACTTGACCCTGCCTTGGGGCACTATCCGCAAATCCCTGTTAAATAATTTGGAGGGAAACAAAATTATATAAGTGGGGATATTTTAACCTCCAATCTGATTATGCTCCATAACAACAATTTTCTCTCTTTCTTTAGACTAATTTGTTTAAACATGTATCATGTTGAACTCTATTTTCACCTTTTCTAAATCCAAGGCCTACATATTTTGGCCTTTCTATTGGATGAGTGGGCACTTTCATTCCTTCTCCATACATTCCCAATCCTTTACCTTCATAACCCATTTTATTTATGATTTAGAAACCAACATTGTTTTTAAAATAAGCTTTGTTACCAATAACACAATCTGCAACCTTTGTATTTTTAGACATACTGTGCCCCTCAACCTCAGTTTGTTTCCAACAACAACTTCACATAAATTAATTGATTGATCAAAAGAACAAATTAAATCTTTTGTCCCATATGAGACTTCATAAATAGATGGCTTCAATTTTAAACATTCATTCTCTTTTTTCATCAACTCTAGCTTTTCTTTTAGATTTAGATTTTCCTTTTTAATTTCGTCAAATAACTTTAAATATTTCTCTATAACTTCATTCTTCTCTTTTACTTTGTTAATTTTTTTTCAAGCTCACAATTTGTATCCCAAAGTTTACATTTTCCTAATTGTTTATCTTTTAAAGGAGATTTCATTTATGAACATTTTGTTTATTTCATTAAATTCTTCTTCCAAATCATTCGTTTTGTCTTTCTTTACTATATCAATTTTTCCCATTGAGATTATATTTACCTTGCCTTCACACTGGATTTACAATGTTTTAATAATTTACCTTATTAGGCCAGCTTCTATGATTTAGACAAGACCAATTATCCTCACTCTTTGATTTTATTTAACCAATCCTTCAACTGAATCTTAATCTTTCCAACTTGATTCTATGGCTTCAACTTTCAAATTCAGAATATCACACGTAGATGTCAAAGCAGTGCAGACCATTACAAATCCCTTTTTACGCAAGTCACACCGTTTCTCAATCATCACATAATAACACAAAATGAAACAAAGAACAACATGGAATTACAAATCGAGAGCACCCTTTCCTATAAAAATTAATAACTAAAACCAAATAAATGACAAGCTTATGGATCATTAAAGGAAGATGTGGTCCTTGTAAGAGAAGATTTATGTTGTTCTATAAAATGTCCAAGGATCAGTGCTCCCTAAAACTACCATAAAAAACACAGAGAAAACAAGTCTGATCCAACAATCTCCATAGCAAACATTCCTCTGAAATTGGCTCTTATAATTATCATGTAGCTAATCAAACTCTGCCTCCCATTAAAAATATGATCTGTATCTGGTCTACACCACTGGAATCACCTTCAGCAACTTCAACATATCCTATAACTTGGGCGTCTCCTAAGCAACTTGTATTAAAAAATAACACTCCTTTAGATTCATCTTACTCTCTAGGCATTCTTTACCATTAGAACTGATATCATTGTTAGAAATGGGATAGAACAAAACACAAAAAAAGAGAAGAATGAAAGAAAGACAAATTTTTATTCATCAATCCACATTTTTCAGTCATTTTGATGTGATTACAAGTGCCTCCTTTTTATGGAGATGTTTCTAGACTTCATCACATGTAGAAATGTGTTGGAGGCAGCCGGAAGAAACTTCCACAATTAAGAACTTTTGTTGGAGATATGCTTTCGAACTGGATTATACGTAGTTGACTACATGGTTGGGTAGTTTGGAGATCAACACATAATTATAATATTGATTTCATATATAATATAGTCTAGAATTTTAAAATAAATAAGATTATTAAATAATATAGTGAAAATAAATTTTTTTATTGGTAAGCCACCAGGCCAGAGAAAATTATATTAAAATTTAAAATGTTTAATTGACATATTCTAGCTTAGATAGTTCAAAAATTGGAGGCAGACTCCCTAAATACACCAGATTCTTTTGCTGAAGAAGAATCATCATGAGTGGTCACTAAAAATTTAGAAAAGGAGGCTACCTTCCAATCTCGAAAGTCTAATATTTTAACCAAAACACTTCTAACAGATAAGTTTGAACGTATCAACGAAACATTGATTTTTAGTATCAGATTCTAAAATAATCTAATTAAAAATAAATATCATATCTGTTGTTCATGGAGTTCACTCAGCCCTAGGTTGAAGCTTCTGCACAACCCCCTTTTAGCGCATTCTTGTTACCAGTAGCAACCCACCCTTCACATTCTAGCTTTGACGGAAGGAGACCATTCAATCTGGAAAAATCTAGAAATTCCTCCTCCCTGTCATAATTATCTAGTTCATCTCCTAGTAGCCTCCAATCAAGAAATCTAGCCGCCATTGTAACAAATACCACATGACGCCTTAAGGCAGGTCCCTTAAGATTCAAAAGGAAAGGGTAATAGTTAATGGTTTCTCATGGAATAGGAAATCATATCATATCTCTAGGGCAAGGAATTCTAGTGCCAAGAATAGTATCGGTATTCTAGTGCCAAGCCAAAAATAGCATGATTGAGAGCAGTATCTGCATTCTAGTGCCAAGAATAGTATGATTGAGAACAGTATTTAGGCCCTCCAACACATCGTGCTTGAACAACAGTGACGTTAACGCCAACACCTTTGCCTTTGAAACCTTTTTGTTAGGGAGGGACACTACAAATCTTGAAGAAATGTTGGAATTATTAAATGTTGGAATTATCCCTGAGATATTCCATGACCAAGAATTAAATTGTTAAAATTTCTACAAAGCAAAACTACAGATCTAGCTAGGGAAGAAAACAAAACTTGCATGAGAAAAAATGAAACTCTATTAATTCATTATGTTTTTACATTATGCAAAAGCATGATTTATAGAAACAAGCCACCGCACAGAAATATGAAATTAGCAGTGAAAGATGCTTAGTTAAACTTATTGATCTGCAGTTTGCATGAAAATAGATCCACTATTCTTGGAGATAATGGAGAGGATCATGCAAGCGGTCCATCATTCACGGAGAGTGAGAGAGGATCATGCAAACTAGATGCAAAAATCAGGCTAACACCTCCCCGTAAGTCTAACTACGGAGATATATGAAAAGAGGAAAGATATGGGTCTTTGCAACAAAGTCTGATCAGGAACCCAATTACAAATAAGAAAGGAGGAAACCCAATTGAGAGAAACTCCTGACCATTATTCAAACTATAGAAGAAAGATATAATCGATGAAGAAGAACTGCAAATGAATCCACACTGCAACAGAATTGTATCAAAATCATAGAAACCACTGCATGAGTACCTCTAGGATACTTTGAAAATGTTGTTGTACATATTCTGTATTGCTCAAATGGATGAACAGATACGTACATGGTCTCTGAATACAGAAACTAACCTTCTGAAGATAGGAAGATATGAATCTACAGAAATGTGCTTCAAGCTGAAGAACTGGAAAGATGACCTCCGGTTGGGATGATGCCATTGTATATCCATTGCTCAATAATGTCCTACTAGAAAGAAACTCTAGAAGCACTCGGAGATGCCACTCTGGAATCTCATGTAGTTAGGAACCCTGCTAGAAAGAATCACTAGGAGCAAACAAAGTTGCAACATTGGAATCTCATGTAGACAAGAATTTAGAACAAAATAACATTTTTGGCTGCCAATGGAAGAAGAGTGCATAGCAACTTTAATCTTCTATTTTATACGAGAAACTTATTGAAAGAAACCTATACTAAATGCATTAAGAAAAATCTCATATAAAGTTTTTGAAAGTTTAATTTTTACAAAGACCCTAATTTTCCAGATCTTCATCATGTAGTGCTTGGAAAACACGTACAATTTTAAAGAATCAATATAGAAGAAAAATCAAAGAACATGCAAAAATGAGGGGAAGAATATGAATGCATTTAGAAATAGAGATCTACGTCAGCTTCCACGATGATAATCTTCAGAAATCTGCCTGCAAATAATCGTTAATGCTTCTTCTTCCTAGCAAACTCGCTCTGATACCATGTTAAAATTTCTGCAAAGAAAAACTACAGATCTAGCTAGGGAAGAAAACAAAACTTGCATGAGAAAAAATGAAACTCTATTAATTCATTATGTTTTTACATTATGCAAAAGCATGATTTATAAAAACAAGCCACCGCACAGAAATATGAAATTAACGGTGAAAGATGCTTAGTTAAACTTATTGATCTGCAGTTTGCATGAAAACAGATCCACTATTCTTGAAGATAATGGAGAGGATCATGCAAGCGGTCCATCATTCACGGAGAGTCAGAGAGGATCATGCAAACTGGATGCAAAACTCACGCTAAAATAAGTTGACTACCAAGATTACTGACCGCTCTAAGATTCAAAGGAGTCTTTTGAACCTTAAATCCCTGATTTCTCTAAGAAAACTTTTAAACTAATGCACAAGAGGGATATTGGAGTATCCACCGGAAAGGAGGAAATTGGCTCTAGGAAAGCTCTAATTATAAAGCCAAAGGGAGATTCTTCCATTTTTATCATAGAAACCTGTTTGAAAAATTCTCTCCGCAACTAAGAAAACTACAAGCCGAAAACTTCTAGAGCACACAAAATGACAGCTAGAAGACTAGACAAAGGCTAAAGAAACTTCCCAACATTCTCGCACTTTTCAATACTCGTAAATTGTACTGTATAATAAAAACAAGACTGTTATGACAATTTAAATTCAGATATAATTATAATCTATAATTTTAGAATAAAAAATATTAATTAACATACTCAAAAAGAATTATTAAATTGTTATGTGTTTATAATTGTTTTGTTTGCAAAATATGTTAAATAAATAATAAAAAACAATCTAAAAGAATTGTTGTTTAAAATATATATAAAGACATTGATGTTATGTCCAGCGGACTTCCTAACTGGTAAAGAGAACAACAGCGTTTTCTTTTGAGGTATACCATAATTGTTGATAGTATGGTATTCAGGAGCCACTTTTCAAGAGGCAAGCCAAACATATTTATATACCATCTACAAAATTTTTAATATCATGTATTATTTAGAAGAGCTTTCTCACTATACCCGCTCGATGATCTATCTAGCAGAACCTGATGTAAAAAAATTATGAAATGAATAATTATTTAAACACAACCTAAACACACACAAGAAAAAAAAGAGGACGAAAATGATGCATGTTTATCATTTGTATATCTAATATCAAGATTCAATACTATTTTAAAACAGAAACATCTCTTAGAATATTTGACAACCTTACTAATTAAATGCATTAAAATCTCTACACAATTGAATTTCAAACAAGAAAATTTCCAATGCATAAGAGAAAATGCAGAAACTTAAATAATTCACACTTTTAATATATAAGTACTTGTCTTTATTCTCATTTGACATAATTTTGTAATTTCAAAATGGATGGCAGGCAAAGGAGTTGTGATGGGCTCATCATTGTATGCTTGCATTCTTATTCTTCTTATTTTTCTTTCAACAATTACAGTGATGGGTGAGATATATTCATACCATTTTACTTGATCATAAATTTTCTTAAAAACATCTAATGGGAATGGTCAGTTTAAATGTAAACTTTTTCTTCATGAAATATTTCTTCTTTTAATTGAAATGCAGGCTCTTCAGTCACTGCGCAACCATGTGGCAGTTGTACGGGATGCAGTAAAGACACCATGTCGGATTGTTCACAATGCCTTATCACCCCTACCCAAAAGTGTTGTCAGCAACCTGATAATAGCTTTGTGTGCTGCTCTGCCTGCACATCACCATAAACATTACTATTGTAACCAATCATTCTTCTTTCTTCTATAGGACGTATTCTTAGTATTCCTAGCATTTGTTCTGGCTTTATTTAGAGAATAAGAGAGTGAGAGATAGCATGGAATGATTTAGAGAGGGTTTATCTTCTCAAAAAAATGGACGCGTTCTATTTGTTAAACATCTAAATTTAATTTTTATTAAAAAATAGTTACTATGAATTATATTAAAAAAGCTCTAATTCCATCTCTATTTTTTAGGAAGGCCCCCTCTAAGGACCTAACATAACACTTTTCAACAAGTAATTTATGTTTACAAAAAGCTATAAACATACACACACAAAAAAAAGAAAAACACACGAAAATAATTCATACATTCAATATAATTCACACATTTATATAAATACTTGTCTTTATTATCATTGCATATAATTTCATAATTTCAAAACGAATGGCAGGAAAAGGAGTTGTGATGGGCTTGTCATTGTATGCTTGCATTCTTATTCTTCTTATTTTTCTTTCACCAATTACAATGTTGGGAGATATATTCATACCATTTTACCTTATCATAAAATATTTGCCATACATATCCTAGTAGTAGTTTCCATAGCTCTCACAAGTTCTTTATACCCAACAATGACAATACAAACATCTAAAAAGAAGAACAAGAACAACAAAAGAACCTACAAATTAAACCATATCCTTGTTCAACAATAACATTTACCAAGATCTCTAAAGCAAGATCTCATCCACCATAACAAAAGTAAAATGATATTAACATGTAACATTCAAATCAAATGCAAATATGATAGTAATAGATTGAAACCTCTCATACCAGAGTAGATCAATTAAAATAGTCATTCTTGCAACAAGGGAATATGCCATAAGCTACAAATCAGGTTTTTCACTTCTCCAAATAAGTCCTCATTACTACATCCAAATCTCAAGATCAAAACTAGGATAATACGGTACTTATTAGATCCTTCACTTATCAGGTACATAAAAGCTTAGAGTGGCATACAAGAATATCATGTATATAAAACACCAAGTAATAAAAGCTTATAATAAATGATAATCCTCTCAAGTTAGGTCCAAAAAGAGTTTGCATCCATTATCAAGGGTATGATCCCTTGTATTTTCAAATAAAATCATCTTAAAATGTAGCCATCTGAACATAGGATCTCAATAAGCCTTAAATTTTTTATCTGCCATAAATAATAGTGAAATTATTAGTTTGGTACATATTTACATTGTGCATTAGAAGAGTGTGATCTCATAGCCAAATTTATGTAAGAATATGGTACTTAAAAATATGTTATTCCACTGATATTCTAATTTATTTTAGATGATATTATAATTTATTTTAGACCAAAACATAAGAGAAAATCACATATTTATATATTTTTCACCATTATATTCTCCCTATATTTGATGTTCCTATGATCTAATATATAAATCCATGAAGAAGTAAAAATAATCATTAACATGAAAAATAATATTTTTCAAACATGGGATAGCTTATATATTAAAGTTCAAGGTTCATGTGTGTTGGTTAACAGATTTGTCTCCTTCTTGAAATTTTAGTTATTATCTTCTTTAGCAAAATGTGACTCCGTTATACCCTTTAGAAAGAAACAAAAAATACCAACAATTGGAAGAATTAATAATAATTCAACCTCTGCATTAGAGGGCAGCTCCTCATATGATTTACAATGAATTAACTATACAATTGATATTTTTTTTGTAACACTTTTAACCAGAAAGTATTGAAAAGGCTTCAGCATTTATCCATCCGCACAAATAAATGCGTAAATTTTTCTAAGAAATTGCTCAAAGAGGAGTTCACAGACACCGATTAACATATGTTTACTGCATACATTCAAATTAAAATGGAAACTCAACACGAGAAACTAGCAGCTTAACTGAGACTCTCTCATGCCTCATAGGGCAAGGGGGATCAAGCTGATTTACAACATGTAGGTCATCCAACAATCTATGATAAATATGAACCAAAAAGAAATGTAGAGATAACTAATTATCAAATTAAATTATGCCCACATAACAACCTAAGAAAAATTATGAATCTCAGAATGCACGGATTTAAAAATGTCTCAACATTCCATTAATAATCAATCATTACTTCATTTTTCACAATTCGTATCAAAAACTCTTCTATTGTTTCTAAAATCACAGTTTCAGAACCCTTTCAAAAGCAATCTTTTTAGCTTAAATAGCCACCAGGCCATAGTTTTTACATAACTGACAAATAACATTTACTTTCACTTTAGTGAAAGAAACCATTTAGATGACACAAAAAGAAAGCTAAACTAATAGCCGCTGAAAGACTGACATTTCATTGTAGCATTACTAAGCATCTACCACAACTGAGGAAGTTACGGGCTTGTCCTATTTTTATTCTAGTTTGATTACAAGTAACTCTTTTTTATGGAGGTCTTAAATGTTTCTAGACTTCATCACATGGAGAAATGTGTTGGAGGTAGCTGAAAGAAACTTCCAAAATTATGAACTTTTCTTTAATGATGCATATATTCTTGCAAAGTGCGTGATATGGAGATAACTATATGGTTGGGGTAGTTGGGATTACTATCTCCAACACTTTCCCTTAGTCACAACTACCATGGATATTGTAGCACTCATCATTCTTAGATTCATTTGTCAATTTTTCTTTTGTCTTTAACGATGCCTACAGACTTTCCCAAATTATTTCTTTCCAATGGTCTTTTATCGTTTGTTGGGTTCCTTAATTGCTACGAAAATATCCCAAACTCTTTGCTTTCAAGTTTTCAAAAACATCATGAAACTTAATGCATCTTCACAATATGTAAATATCCTAGTAGACAATGATTTCTTTTTACTCAAAACACTAGTTATTGCTTTTGAACATCCAAAACTTTCATGACTCCTATTAGTCTTCACACATGAAAATTTGTAGAACCTTTTGAACACACCTATAATATTTTTCCAATTAAGTGCATAAGTCCATGCACAATCCATTTTTATATAACTTGCCATAGATTCTTTCTTCCATTCTTAATTATTTTTGGTGACCTTCTCTGTTAAAATGAGAACATTGATTTTTGTTAGGAATTGCATGCAGAAAATATCAATTATATGCAAATAAAGATTAAACAAATGAATAAAAAACCACATAAATAATACCAGAGAGGAGACAATTTTAACGTGGTTCGCCCAAACTTGGGCTATGCCCACCAAACAGAGAGTCCAATATTATTATCAAATCAATTACAACTAGCAATCCCTTGCAACTTAATACTATTGTAAAATTCTACAATTCTTTTTGTAGAAAACCCTAACCCTTAACCATTTTATAAAGACATGTCAATTACAAAATTAGTGTTACAATATTTCAACCAATAGAAAAATAAAAATCGATGCCATTATAAAATAATAAGTCATTCAGGAATGTGGGACACTACCCCACGACCCTGCCCTGTATTGTGATAGGGAGCGTGCAAGGGGCATTGCCACTTGACCCTGCCTTGGGGCACTATCCCCAAACCCCCGTTAAATAATTTTGGGGGAAACAAAATGATAAAAGTGGGGATATTTTAACCTCCAATATGATTATGCTCCATAACAACAATTTTCTCTCTTTCTTTGGACTAATTTGTTTAAACATGTATCATGTTGAACTCTATTTTCACCTTTTCTATATCCAAGGCCTACATATTTTGGCCTTTCTATTGGATGAATGGGCACTTTGATTCCTTCTCCATACATTGCCAATCCTTTACCTTCATAACCCATTTTATTTATGATTTAGAAACCAACATTGTTTTTAAAATAAGCTTTGTTACCAATAACACAATCTACAACCTTTGTATTTTTAGACATATGGTGCCCCTCAACCTCAGTTTTTTTTCCAATAAGAGCTTCACATAAATTAATTGATTGATCAAAAGAACAAATTAAATCTTTTGTCCCACATGAGACTTCATAAATAGATGGCTTCAATTTTAAACATTCATTCTCTTTTTTCATCAACTCTAGCTTTTCTTTCAAATTTAGATTTTCCTTTTTAATTTTGTCAAATAACTTTAAATATTTCTCTATAACTTCATTTTTCTCTTTTACTTTGTTAATTTTTTTTTCAAGCTCACAATTTGTATCCCAAAGTTTACATTTTCCTAATTGTTTATCTTTTAAAAGAGATTTCATTTATGAGTATTTTGTTTATTTCATTGAATTCTTCTTCTGAATCATTCGTTTTCTCTTTCTTTACTATATCAATTTTTCCCATTGAGATTATATTTACCTTGCCTTCACACTAGATTTATAATGTTTTAACAATTTACCTTATTAGGCTAGCTTCTATGATTTAGACAAGACCAATTATCCTCTCTCTTTGATTTTATTTAACCAATCCTTCAACTGAATCTTAATCTTTCCAACTTGATTCTATGGCTTCAACTTTCAAATTCAGAATATCACACATAGATATCAAAGCAGTGCAGAACATTACAAATCTCTTTTTACGCAAGTCACACAGTTTCTCAATCCTCACATAATAACACAAAATGAAACAAAGAACAACATGGAATTATGAATCGAGAGCACCCTTTCCAATAAAAATTAATAACTAAAACCAAATAAATGACAAGCTTATGGATCATTAAAGGAAGATGTGGTCCTTGTAAGAGAAGATTTATGTTGTTCTATAAAATGGCCAAGGATCAGTGCTCCCTAAAACTACCATAAAAAACACAAAGAAAACAAGTCTGATCCAACAATCTCCATAGTGAACATTCCTCCGAAATTGGCTCTTATAATTGTCATGTAGCTAATCAAACTCTACCTCCCATTGAAAATATGATCTATATCTGGTCTACACCGCTGGAATCACCTTCAGCAACTTCAACATATCCTATAACTTGGGTGTCTCTTAAGCAACTTGTATTAAAAAACAACACTCCTTTAGATTCATCTTACTCTCTAGGCATTCTTTACCATAAGCACTGATATCATTGTTAGAAATGGGATAGAACAAAACACAAAAAGAGAGTAGAATGAAAGAAAGAAGAATTTTTATTCATCAATCCATATTTTTCATTCATTTTGATGTGATTACAAGTGCCTCCTTTTTATGGAGATGTTTCTAGACTTCATCACATCTAGAAATGTGTTGGAGGTAGCTGAAAGAAACTTCCACAATTAAGAACTTGTGTTGGAGATATGCTTTCAAACTGGATTATACGTAGTTGACTACGTGGTTGGGTAGCTGGGATTACTATCTCCAACACATAATTATAATATTAATTTCATATATAATATAGTCTATAATTTTAAAATAAATAATATTATTAAACAATATAGTGAAAATAATTTTTTTTATTGGTAAACCACCAGGCTAGAGAAAATTGTATTAAAATTCAAAATCTTTAATTCACATATTCTAGCTTAGATAGTTCAAAAATTGGAGGCAGACTGCCTAAATACACCAGATTCTTGTGCTAAAGAAGAATCATCAAGAGTGGTCATAAAAAATTTAGAAAAGGAGGCTACCTTCCAATCTCGAAAGTCTAATATTTTAACCAAAACACTTCTAACAGATAAGTTTGAACGTATCAACAAAACATTGACTTTTAGTATCAGATTTAAAATAATCTGATTAAAAATAAATATCATATCTATTTTTCATGGAGTTCACTCAACCCTAGGTTGAAGCTTCTGCACAACCCCCTTGTAGCGCATTCTTGTTACCAGTAGCAACCCACCCTTCACATTCTAGCTTTGACGGAAGGAGACCATTCAATCTGGAAAAATCAAGAAATTCCTCCTGCCTGTCATCATTATCTAGTTCATCTCCCAGTAGCCTCCAATCAAGAAATCTGATCGCCATTGTAACAAATGCCCTATGACGCCTTAAGGCAGGGCCCTTAAGATCCGAAAGCAAAGGGTAATAGTTAATGGTTTCTCATGGAATAGGAAATCATATCATATCTCTAGGGAAAGGAATTCTAGTGCCAAGAATAACATGATTGAGAATAGTATCTGCATTCTAGTGCCAAGAATAGCATGATTGAGAACAATATCTAGGCCCTCCAAGACATCGTGCTTGAACAACAGTGATGTTAACGCCAACACCTTTGCCTTTGAAACCTTTTTGTTAGGGAGGGACACTACAAATCTTGAAGAAATGTTGGAATTATCCCTGAGATATTCCACGACCAAGAATTAAATTGTTAAAATTTCTGCAAAGCAAAACTACAGATCTAGCTAGGGAAGAAAACAAAACTTGCATGAGAAAAAATGAAACTCTATTAATTCATTATGTTTTTACTTTATGCAAAAGGATGATTTATAGAAACAAGCCATCGCATAGAAATATGAAATTAGCGGTGAAAGATGCTTAGTTAAACTTATTAATTTGCAGTTTGCATGAAAAAAGATCCACTATTCTTGGAGATAATGGAGAGGATCATACAAGCGGTCTATCATTCATGGAGAGTGAGAGAGGATTATGCAAACTGGATGCAAAACTCACGCTAACACCTCCCCTTAAGTCTAACTAAGGAGATATATAAAAAGAGGAAAGATATGGGTCTTGGAAACAAAGCCTGATCAGGAACCCAATTTCAAATAAGAAAGGAGAAAACCCAATTGAGAGAAACTCCTGACCATTATTTGAACTATAGAAGAAAGTTACAATAGATGAAGAAGAACTACAAATGAATCTACACTACAACAAAATTGTATCAAAAACATAGAAACCACTGCATGAGTACCTCTAGGATACTTTGAAAATGGTGTTGTACATATTATGTATTGCTCAAATGTATGAACAGACACATACACGGTCTCTAAATATAGAAACTAACCTTCTGAAGATAGGAAGATATGAATCTGTAGAAATGTGCTTCAAGCTAAAGAACTGGAACGATGACCTCCGGTTGGGATGATGCCATTGTATATCCATTGCTCAATAATGTTCTACTAGAAAGAAACTCTAGAAGCACTCAGAGATGCGACTCTGGAATCTCATGTAGTCAGGAACCCTGCTAGAAAGAATCTCTAAGAGCAAACAAAGTTGCAACATTGGAATCTCATGTAGGCAAGAATTTAGAACACAAGAAGGTTTTTGGCTATCAATGGAAGAAGAGTGCATAGCAACTTTAATCTTCTATTTTATACAAGAAACTTATTGAAAGAAACCTATACTAAATGCATTAAGAAAAACCACATATAAACTTTCTAAAAGTTTAATTTTTACAAAGCCCCAAATTTTCCAGATCTTCATCATCCAGTGCTTGGAAAACATGTACAATTTTAAAGAATCAATATAGAAAAAAAGCCAAGAAACATGCAAAAATGAGGGGAAGAATATGCATGCATTTAGAAATAGAGATCTACGTCAGCTTCCATGATGATGCTAATCTTCATAAATCTACCTGTAAATAATCACTAATGCTTCTTCCTAGCAAACTAGCTCTGATACCATGTTAAAATTTCTGCAAAGCAAAACTATAGACCTAGCTAGGGAAGAAAACAAAACTTGCATGAGAAAAAATGAAACTCTATTAATTCATTATGTTTTTACATTATGCAAAAGCATGATTTATAGAAACAAACCACCGCACAGAAATATGAAATTAGCGGTGAAAGATGCTTAGTAAAACTTATTGATCTGCAGTTTGCATGAAAATAGATCCACTATTCTTGAAGATAATGGAGAGGATCATGCAAGCGGTCCATCATTCACGGAGAGTGAGAGAGGATCATGCAAACTGGATGCAAAACTCACGCTAAAATAAGTTGACTACCAAGATTACTGACCGCTCTAAGATTCAAAGGAGTCTTTTGAACCTTAAATCCCTGATTTCTCTAAGGAAACTTTTAGACTAATGCACAAGAGGGATATTGGAGTATCCACCGGAAAGGAGGAAATTGGCTCTAGGAAAGCTCTAATTATAAAGGCGAAGGGAGATTCTTCCATTTTTATCATAGAAACCTGTTTGAAAAATTCTCTCTGCAACTAAGAAAACTACAAGCCGAAAACTTCTAGAGCACACAAAATGATAGCTAGAAGACTAGACAAAGGCTAAAGAAACTTCCCAACATTCTCGCACTTTTCAATACTCTAAATTGTACTGTATAATAAAAACAAGACTGTTATGACAATTTAAATTCAGATATAATTATAATCTATAATTTTAGAATAAAAAATATTAATTAACATACTCAAAAAGAATTATTAAATTGTTATGTGTTTATAATTGTTTTGTTTGCAGAATATGTTAAATAAATAATAAAAAACAACCTAAAAGAATTGTTGTTTAAAATATATATAGAGACATTGATGTTATGTCCAGAGGACTTCCTAACCGGTAAAGAGAACAACAGTGTTTTCTTTTGAGGTATACCATAATTGTTGATAGTATGGTATTCAGGAGCCATTTTTCAAGAGGCAAGCCAAACATATTTTTATACCGTCTACAACATTTTTAGTATCATTTATTATTTAGAAGAGCTTGCTCACTGGACCCGTTTGATGATCTATCTAGTTGAACCTGATGTAAAAAAAATTATGAAACGAATAATTATTTAAACGCAACCTAAACACACACAAGAAAAAAAAAGAGGACAAAAATGATGCATGTTTGTCATTTGTATATCTAATATCAAGATTCAATACTATTTTGCAACAGAAACATCTCTTAGAATATTTGACAACCTTACTAATTAAATGCATTTCAATCTCTACACAATTGAATTTCAAACAAGAAACTTTCCAATACATAAGAGAAGACGCAGAAATTTCCTTAAATAATTCACACTTTTAATATATAGATACTTGTCTTTATTCTCATTTGACATAATTTCGTAATTTCAAAATGAATGACAGGCAAAGGAGTTGTGATGGGCTCATTATTGTATTCTTGCATTCTTATTCTTCTTATTTTTCTTTCAACAATTACAGTTATGGGTGAGATATATTCGTACCATTTTACTGTATCATAAATTTGCTTAGAAACATCTAATGGGAATGGTCAGTTTAAATGTAAACTTTTTCTTCATGAAATATTTCTTCTTTTAATTGAAATCCAGGCTCTTCAGTCACTGTGCAACCATGTGGCAGTTGTACGGGATGCAGTAAACACACCATGCCGGATTGTTCACAATGGCTTATCACCCCTACCCAAAAGTGTTGTTAGGAACCTAATAATAGCTTTGTATGCTGCTCTCCCTGCACATCACCATAAACATTACTATTGTAGCCAATCATTCTTCTTTCTTCTATAGGAGGTATTCTTAGTATTCCTAGTATTTTTTCTGGCTTTATTTAGAGAATAAGAGAGTGAGAGATAGCATGGAATGATTTCGGGAGGGTTTAAGTTCTATTTTAAAGAAGATGTGATTTTATGTATTAAAAAAAATTGTGCTTTGAGATTATTTGAGATCTTCTCAAAAAAATGGAGGCATCCTACTTGTTAAACATCTAAATTTAATTTTTATTAAAAAATAGTTACTATGAATTATATTAAAAAATTTAATTTTTATTAAAAAATAGCTCCAACTCCAGCTCTATTTTTTCGGAAGGCCCCCTCTAAGGACCTAACATAACACTTTTCAACAAGTAATTTATGTTTACAAAAAGCTATTATGAATTATATGAATATTTACAAGTGTTTATATATATATATATATATATATTCCCATTTGGGTTTTCTGCGCATAAACACTTTGTGTTTGGTGGATGTTTTACTTATTGTGTATGCTTTAATATCATTTTGGATAGCATGCATAGTGTTTAACAAACTTGTTAAGTATATCTACCGGTCAGTGTTTAAAGTAGTATTTTTTTTGGTGTCACTGAATCACCCTCCCCTCTCAGTGCTTTATAAGTCTAATATATTTTTATACAGTCTACCAAATTTTTAATATAATTTATTATTTCAAAATTTTTTGATGCAACATTAAATTTGGAAGAGCTTGCTCACTCAACCCTCTTGATGATCTATCTAGCAAAAACTGAAATAAATAAATATTTAAATGCAACCTAAACACACAGACACACACACAAAAACAAACACATCGAAAATGATGCATGTTTATCATTTGTATATCTAATATGAAGATTCAACAGTATTTTACAATAGAATAATCTCCTAGAGTATTTCACAACCTTACTAATTAAATGAATTTTAATCTCTACATAATTGAATTTCAAAATAAGAAACTTTCCAATGCATAAGAGGAAATGCAGAAACTTCCTTAAATAATTCACACATTTATATAAATACTTGTCTTTATTGTCATTGCATATAATTTTGTAATTTCAAAACGAATGGCAAGAAAAGGAGTTGTGATGGGCTCATCATTATATGCTTGCATTCTTATTCTTCTTATTTTTCTTTCACGAATTACAATGTTGGGAGATATATTCATACCATTTTACCTTATCATAAAACATTTGCCATACATATCATAGTAGTAGTTTCCATAGCTCTCACAAGTTATTTATAGTCAACAATGACAATACAAACATCTAAAAAGAAGAAAAAGAACAACAAAAGAACCTACAAATTAAACCATATCCTTGTTCAACAATAACATGTACCAAGATCTCTAAAGTAAGATCTCATCCACTATAACCAATGTAAAATGGTATTAACATGTAACATTCAAATCAAATGCAAATATGATAGTAATAGATTGAAACCTCACATACCAAAATAGATAAATTAAAATAGTCATTCTTGAAACAAGGGAATATGCCATAAGCTACAAATCAGGTTTTTCACTTCTCCAAATAAGTCCTCATTACTACATCCAAATCTCAAGATCAAAACTAGGATAATAAAGTACTTATTAGATCCTTCACTTATCAGGTACATAAAATGTTAGAGTGGCATAGAAGATTATCATGTATATAAAACATCAAGTACTAAAAGCTTACAATAAATGATAATCCTCTTAAGTTAGGTCCAAAAAGAGTTTGCATCCATTATCAAGGGTATGATCCCTTGTATTTTCAAATAAAATCATCTTAAAATGTAGCCATCTGAACATAGGATCTCCAAAAGCCTTAAACTTTTTATCCACCATAAATAATAGTGAAATTATTAGTATGGTACATATTTACATTGTGCATTAGAAGAGTGTGATCTCATAGCCAAATTTATATAAGAACATGGTACTTAAAAATATGTTATTCCATTGATATTCTAATTTATTTTAGACGGTTTTATAATTTATTTTAGGCCAAAACATAAGAGAAAATCACATATTTATATATTTTTCACCATTATATTCTCCCTACATTTGATGTTCCTATGATCTAATATATAAATCCATGAAGTAGTAAAAATAATCATTAACATGAAAAATAATATTTTTCAAACATGGGATAGCTTATATATTAAAGTTCAAGGTTCATGTGTGTTGGTTAATAGATTTGTCTATTTGAAATTTTATTTATTATCTTCTTAAGCAAAATGTGACTCCATTTTACCCTTTAGAAAAGAAACAAAAAATACCAACAGTTGGAAGAATGAATAATAATTCAACCTCTAAATTAGAGGGCACCTCCTCATATGTTTTACAATGAATTAACTGTACAAATGAATTTTTTTTTGTAACACTTTTAACCAGAAAGTATTGAAAAGGATAAAACATTTATCCATCCACACAAATAAACGCCTAAATTTTTCTGAGAAATTGCTCAAAGAGGAGTTCACAGACTCCGATTAACATATGTTTACTACATACATTCGAAACAAAATGGAAACTCAACACGAGAAACTGATTATTTGATTAAATTATGCCCACATAAAAACCTAAGAAGAATTATGAATCTCAAAATGCATAGATTTAAAGATGTCTCAACATTCCATTAGTAATCAGTCATTACTTCATTTTCCACAATTCATATCAACAACTCTTCTATTGTTTCTAAAATCACAGTTTCAGAACCCTTTCAAAAGCAAGATTTTCAGCGTAAATCGCCACTAGGCCATAGTTTTTACATAATTGACAAATAACATTTAATTTCACTTCAATGAAAGAAACCATTGAAATGACACAAAAAGAAAGCTAAACTAATAGCCATTGAAAGACCAGCATTTCATTGTAGCATAACTAAGCATCTACCGCAACTGAGGAAGTTAAGGGCTTGTCGTGTTTTGTCGCAGATCCTCCCCATTCTAGGTGTGTGGTTGAAAAGTTTAGGATAACTTGTAAATAGGGTAGGCCAATGTGTATGATCCTCTATTTCCACACTTCCTTTTCCATATTCACCTGTGTGACCTTTACTTTGTGAACCTCCGAGTGATCCAAATAGACAATGAGTATTGATTCAATCCTTTCTATTTTTGAAAAGTCATAGGTAGTCAAAGATTTTGTGGTCTAAATAGAATGAACTCTATCTTGAAAGACTTTAATCATGTCTGCAACTTCCTCTATCACTTTAGCTCCCTCCTTCATGAGTTGAATATCAATACATTTGAGGTCCTTCTGTATAGTGTCAATCAAATCAATCAGTCCCCTGAGTAGCTTAGTGGATTCTTCATGGCCCTGCCCGATGATTGAGTTGTGCCATTCCATGTTTTTCTTTGACACATATAGCGCATTATCATCTAGGTTCTCCACTATTTTCTCAGCTAAGAACATCGCAACTCCATACTTCTGAACATCATTCATTTGTGTGAGGACTGCTACCCACTTAACCCTTTTCTTTTCCTAGGCAATTGTCTCCAACTCAAGTTCTTTACTCACAGTTTCTGCATTTTTATAAACCTTGACCAGATTAGTAATATATTCTAATCCTTGTTGAATTATTAGATCTAGACATTTGTTAAACATCTATGTCACTACCCTATTCCTTTGAACTTGATTAAGCATCTTCTGGTTTGTTGGAGACTTGGGGTCAAATGATAATGGTATATGTGACAATGGTTGAGGATTTGGATTATGAATAGCATTGATGTACTCTACCATCTATGCAACCATTTGTTCATTTCTCTCTTGTATTTTTCATCTTTCCAAGTCCTAGAGATTATCCTCTTTGTAGAAGATTCCAAATGTTTTACATCCACGGCCCTTGATGTGATGCCCAAATCTATTTTCTCCACAATAAAATCTTCCTCCGTAGCCTTATCTGCATCTCTCCCAGGAATGGGCTTCACCACTTCAGCTATCCAGTGTCCTATTGTGTCATCCACATCAAGAATTGCTTGTGTTTTGAGCTTTTTGGGCTTTAATGCTTTTCCTAAGCATTTACTAACCATGTTCTCCAATGGGATGGTGACCAAAACCATACTCCTTTTCTTTCCAATGGTGGCTTCCAGCCATTTTGGAGAGCATTGGTAGATCCTTTAGGTGGCGGGGTGACCTGTGTATCTGGGGAAGTAATGATTACCAGGGCATTCATGGGATCCTATTAAGTTCCTACTCCTTCATTTGTATCAACTTCTTATATCCCAGGTTAACTTTGATCCTGTGGGTCCATTATTTGTTCAGGTTCTTCACTAGGGTCTAAATCCAGTACGACCTACTTCAGAACAAACTCTCTAATCTTCTTCTTTGTTCTTGATCGGGTTACTCGAGCAGTTGTAATACTGGATGATGACCTTCCTGACCTTCTTGGCTGTATATTCTCTACAATGGGCTTTGAGACACCTACAATATCAGTAATTTTATTAGTGGAAAAAATAGGAGATTGAACCAAGATGTGTGAATTACTTATTGAATCCTGTGGGGACATGGAAGGACCCTCCTTGAATTTAAGTTTCCTCAACCATCTCTCTATTGTCCTGACAACATTGAAGGTCCTTGTTTGAATGCTATCATCTTCTTTTTTGTTCCAGTCAATTTCTGGAATTGGTTATCCTTCAATATCAGTACCAAACTTAGGGTCCACGACATCTTCCTCTGTATCTTCCAACATACCTGATATATTAATTGGGAGCCTCAAGACAACTATTTGTCGCAAGTGAATCTTGACCACAACCTCTTTCTCACTTCATGCTCATCCTTGCAATTTTCCCTATAATCTTCCATCTGGGGTTCATGGCAGAAATGATTGTCTATGTTAAGGTTCTCCCTTTCATAACCTTTGATGTCAAAACTTCGCCTAGCTACATATAGCTGTAGATTCATCCTTTTAAACTCTAGTTCCAGATTCAAAGCATCTGATACTGATTTGAAGCTGTAATACCCAAGATCAACAAGAAAAGCCACCTCGGATTATCCCTTTGCCCCTAGTCTTTTATCTATATTGGCTAGCTGCTTGCTCACCTCTGTAAGTACGAAGCTATCAAAGGCATACTTGGGTAATTTGAATGGTTGGCCTTCAAAACCACCTACCCATATGTAAGTAAACTATGGAAACTAAATAAAGAAGCTTCCATAAATACTCACAAACTCCATAGCCTCTATGGACATTCTCTTGTTGGCATCACACTGGAGTTCAAAGGCCAGTCTTCTCGCAAAGACTCCATTCCATTTGTCAATTTGTTCAACATATCTATGTTATCACAGCAAAGGGTAAAAATCATAAACCCTCATTCCATCAATCCAACATTCATTGGGTAATCCAGGCCAATCCTTTGTGTAGGCCAAAATATAAAATAGGTAAGAATACATGTAAAACCAAGTAATACCCACAAAGTTGCTTAGCCCCTCGTGAAGCCTCTCCGCAACCACCTGAGACCAATCCAAAAATCTGTCACTAGATAGAACCACTTGGACAAAAAAGTACATCCAATCTTCCCAATAGAAGCAATGTGAATTCCCTTTTACTCTGTTTAAAAGCACAACAATGTCCTACACCTCAATGATGAGGTATTCTCTAGTTAATGGTTTGGGTAGTCGTGATCCTCCTTTCTGAACCCTCAAGAGCCAATTTCTTGCAATTATAGTTCTGTAGTTGCTCTTCTTCTCCGAGAAATAGGCATATGAATTTCCAATGGTCCAATCATCATAATCCTCTTTATGTGAAATACCCATTGTCGCCATCATTGTTTCCCTATTAATATGGACTAACACTTCACCATCACTAGTTCTGATACATCTGTTCTCAGAATCATATCTGTTCATACAAGCCAACACTAAATCTGGACACGGTGCAACTAATGGAAATGCAACAACTTCCACAAGACCACTCTTAACTATCTTCTCCATTAGCGACCCAGCCTGAGGATTCTTAGTCCTTTCAAGGAAATTCCCCAAATCTGCATGAATTGAGGAGGTGTCTTCCATTTTCGGCAAGATACTCACTAAACATGAGGTTCGGTCAAGCTTTGGCAGCACACGCCTCATTTTAACTATGTATTCCCTTAACCAAGAAATTCTAACAACAATACAATATGCTACCCCAACAATTTTTTTCAGATCTTCCCCTTTTCTATACTAATAAAACTTCAATGCACAAAGAAACACAACATAGGAGAAGACAAGTGAACTTATCGGATAACACCATGAAAACTGGAAATTCTTCTGGAGAATAGTGTTGGATTTACCTTCGGCACCTCCAATTAATTTAAGTCAGGCAACTGCGACCTTCATAAATATGGAAATAAACTTATACATCTTCCTTTAATCAGATGGGAAAATATCAATAGGGTTGCACACGCTTCATCATGATTTACTTCAAGCGTGCGAAGTGATGGTGAAATGACAAACCTGACACCTTCTTAATTAACCATCACTTCTGCACAGGAAATTTAATATTTTCATGATTAATTTCCACATTTAGAATTTCAAAAATTCGAATAAAGGAATATTCCTTCTTGTCGCGCCATTTTTATTTCCACCAAAAATCTTTTCGGATTAGTTTGAAAAGAACTTATGAACCTTGAACCACTTGAACACGATGTTCAATGGTTCAAGTTCATTTAAGCAATAAAACAGTAACGGTCGGCACATAAACAACAATAGGAACGAGGGACAAAGAAAAGGAATAATTAAAGTGAACCTTGAACCTCTTGAATTGCTTGAAATTTGGTTCAAAGTTCAAGACCGCATATCAACTTAACACAAAAAGAAAGACTCGTGCTCGTCATATAACAATACATTGCCGCGACCCACTAAAAAGGCATTTTTGAACCTCGAACCCTTGAACCACTTGAACACGAGGTTCAATGGGTTAAAAAATTCAATGACTGAAGACCAAGTGAATGCATTTGAAAATTTGGTGACAAAGACCGGAACAACTGACTTTTTTCCTTTTTAAAACTGCGCTTTGAACCTTGAACCCTTTAAACCTTTTGAAAAAAGAGTTCAACGGTTCAAGTACAAAGAGAACAAATGATCTGATGGAAACAAAAGGCACAAAAAGATAACCCACAAATTGGAATATATTTTTTTTAAAAGGAAAACTTATGGGTGGACTAACAATGTGGAATTAGAATTGATAAATGATAAAGGCTATATGAAAGTATAATGAACAATTATAAGATGTAAACATAGATTATTTATTTAAAACATTAAATATTTAAATATTTAATAAATAGGCATTTAATAATATAGTTGGTATATATGTTTAAATATATATTAGTCAAAATTTATTTTAACTAAAAAAAATAGTTCTAAAGTAAAATAAATTAATTCTTAATAATAATAATTAAGTTAATAAAAAAACTTTTTAAAGGAAAAAATTAATTAGAAATTTTATCTATAGAATAAAATATTAAGTATGATTGGGATATTTTGAATATTATGTATCTTCATCATTCAAAATACTTTACTCGAAACAAATAATTATTTAAATGCAACCTATAAAAAAAAATGAGAACTGATGCATGTTCATCACTTGTATATCTAATATCAAGGTTCAATACTATTTTACAACAATAGAAACAATAGAAACATCTCTCAGAGTATTTGACAACCTTACCAATTAAATGTATTTCAATCTCTACACAATTGAATTTCAAACAACAAAGTTTAGAATGCGTGCATTTCAATCTCTACACAATTGAATTTCAAACAAGAAAGTTTCCAATGTGTTGAGAGAAAACGCAGAACTTCCCTAAATAATTCACGCTTTTAATATATAAATACTTGTCTTTATTATCATTGCATATAATTTTGTAATTTCAAAACAAATGGCAGACAAAGGAGTTGTGATGGGCTCTTCATTGTATGCTTGCATTCTTATTCTTCTTATTTTTCTTTCACCAATTACAGTGATGGGCGAGATATATTCATACAATTTTTCTTTGTCATAAGTTTGCTTAGAAACATCTAATGGGGATGGTCAGTTTAAATGTAATCTTTTTCTTCATGAAATATTTCTTCTTTTAATTGAAATGCAGGGTCTTCAGTCACTGCGCAACCATGTGGTAGTTGTACGGGATGCAGTAAAGACACCATGCGGGATTGTTCACAATGCCTTATCACCCCTACCCAAAAGTGTTGTCAGCAAACTGATAATAGCTTTGTGTGCTGCTCTGCCTGCACATCACCATAAACATTACTATTGTACCCAATCATTCTTCTTTCTTCTATAGGAGGTATTCTTAGTATTCCTAGTATTTTCTCTCTCTTTATTTAGAGAATAAGAGAGTGAGAAGATATCATGGAATGGAAAGATAGAAGATGTGGTCTTATGAATAAATACAAATTGTGCTTTGAGATTATTTGAAATCTTTTTAAAAAATAGAAGTATCTTACTTGTTAAACTTCTAAATTTAATTTTTATTAAAAGATAGTTTTGGATGGAAATAAATTATTTTTACTTGTTTTTATTATGCACATACAAAATATTTTATTAATTTAAATTCTATCCAAAAAATAGTTTTGGAGGAAAATAAATTATTTTTACTTGTTCATTTTTTATTTGTTTTTATTATGCATATACAAAAATCTTATATTCATGAGATCACTAGTCTTCTTAAATGTCAGAGTTTAATAGTTTCTTTTTTGAGTTTAAACTTCTAAGTTGAACTGCTACAAAATTCATGGGACCACCAGTTTTAAAACTAAAATCTCAAGGACCTAGCATTATACTTTTCAATAAGTAATTTAAGTTATTTTTTATAATTTTTTTTTAAATTTTTTAAATTGTACATGCTTAGTTGATTGTATTGAAAGTATTTTGGTTTATTATTAAATAGTTTATTAGTTTTGAGATTTAAGTATTATAAATTAAATTTAATTAATTTTTTTATAATTTAAATAATTTCAAGAAATGTTAGAATCTTTAAAATATAATGATATTCATTTTATGTTACCTAAAAATAGATTTGTTAATCTAAAAATTGAATTAAGATGATAGAATTATTAGAATTATTAGATTTGTAGAATTATTTCAGTTTTAAAAAGATAGAATGTTATCAAAAGAAAAACAAATCTATTTAACTAGCATATATACCTTAAATTTTAATTTAATCTATATCAAATAGATATCCTTCTTGAGCTGCCTATTTTTAATCAATTGTATACCCTAAGTTGAAATAGGTGCCTTCAGAATGATAACTCTTTGCTTATTTTATATAGAATAAATTAAAATTTAAGGTATATATGCTAGTGGCAATGGCACCGCCCAACATCGAAAACATAAAATAAATCAATATATATATATATATATATATATATATATGTGTTGTAGGATCAAAGAAAATACTAAAATCTAAGATATATTAAACTTTATTTAATGGCAAGTATTATGGTTATAATTAGCGTTAGGGTTAAGGTTAGTGTTATGGTCGAGGCATTTACATCATGGTTCCAGTTAGGGTTATGATCATGGTTCTAGTTAGGGTTATGATTAGGGTTAGGGTTATGGTAATGGTTAAGGTTAGCTTCAACGTTAGGGTTTGGTTTTGGTTTAGGATAATCATTAGGGTTAGGGCTATGGTTGTAGTTTAATATTAGTTTTAAACTTATGGTTCGGGTTAGGGTATAGTGAAATGGTTAGAATTATGTTTAGGGTTTACGTCAAAGGTAGGATAAGGGTCAGAATTATAATTGGGGGTATGTTTAGGATTAGGATTTGGTTGATCATTATGTTTTGGATAAGAGTTAAAATTAGTATTATGGTCAAGGTTAAGGTTTACATCATAGTTAGGGTTATGATTAGGTTAGGGTTTAAGGTTAGGATTATGATAATGGTTAGGTTTAGGGCTAGGGTTATGGTTTGTGGTAGTTTTTAAGATTAGGTTTAGGCTCATAGTTGTAGGGTTTACATTATTGTTTGGATTAGGGTTAGTTTGAGGGTTTGGGTTATGGTTACATTTAGGGTTATAAGTATTGTTATTATTAGGGTTAGGATTTACATCTTGATTAGGGTTAGGATTAGGGTTAGTATTATAATTTATTCAGGGTTTAATTATAGTTAGATTTATTATTAGTATTCAAATATGGTTAAGGTTAGGGTTAATGTTAGGATTACGATTAGGGTTATGGTTTGGGGTTATGGTTAGGTTTATTATTAACATCAGGGTTGGGGTTAAGGTTAGGTTTAGGATTATGGTTAGGGTCGTAGTTAACATTATGGCTAGGGTTAGGGTTTACATATTAGCTAGGGTTAAATTTTGGGTTAGTGTTAGGGTTAGGGTTAGGGTGATGATTAACATTATTTTTAGGGTTAAGCTTACGCTTAGGGTTAGGGTGATGACTATGGTTAGGTTAAGGTTTAAGATTAAGATTAGAGTTAGGGTTTAAGATTAGGATTAGGATTATGGATAGGATTACATATAGGTTTTTAGTTATGGTTAGGGTTAGGGTTAGGGCTAAGGATTATTGTTAGGGTTAGGGCTAAGGATTATTGTTAGGGTTAGGGTTTATGGCTATGGTTAGGTTAGGGTTAGGGTTTAGAGTTATAGCTAGGATTATGGTAAGGGTTATAGTTTACATCATGGTTGGGGTTAGAGTTAGGGTTAGGTTTATGGTTAGGCTTAGGGTTACGGTTATTGTTAGGATTATAGCTAGGGTTAAGGTTTACATCATGGTTAGGGTTAAGGTCAAGGGTAAGTAGTAGGATTAATGTTAATGTTTATATCATGGTTATGGTTAGAGTTAGGATTTGCATCATGTTAGGGTTAGGGTCTAGGGTCTGTATTATAGTTAGTTTTAGGGTTATAATTATAGTAATGATTATGATTAAGGTTAGGATTTTCATCTTGATTAGGATTAGGGTTTACATCATGGTTTAAATTATGGATAGGTTTAGGGTGCACATCATGATTAGGGTTAGGTTTAAAGTTATTTTTAGGTAATTACCATCGAGCCCTTAGGATGTTCCAAGATATTAATACCCTTCATATATTATTAATGCATTGTAATAGATGATTGGTGCATCTTAAGAGTTGTAGACCCATTCCCCATTTTTAGGGTTAGGGTTTAGGGTTATGATTAGGTTAGGTTAGGGTTAGGGTTAGGATTATGATTAGAGTAATGGTTTAGAGTTATAGTTAGGACTATGGAAAAGCTTAGGTTTTACATCATGGTTCGGCTTAGGGTTAGGGTTAACATTGGTATTATAGCTAGGGTTATGTTTTACATCATGGTTAGGGTTAGGGTTAAGGGTTACTGTTAGGATTAATGCTAGTGTTTGTAATGGTTTGGGTTAGATTTAAGGTTAGTGTTATGGTTAGGATTTACATCATGAATAGGGTTATTGTGAGGATAATGGTTAGGTTTAGTGTTAAAATCAAGGTCAGGGTTAGGGTTATGTTCTGGGATAGGGTTTAGGATGAGGATTAGGATCAAAGTTAGGGTTTACATAATTTTTTAGGATTAGGGTTAGCTTTAGGGCTTGGATTATGATTAGGAATTGGGTTATAATTATGGTTATTGTTAGGGTTAGGATTTACATCTTGAGTACGGTTAAGGTTAGTATTATAATTTATTTAGGGTTTAATTATGGTTAGAGTTAGAATTAGTATTCATTTATAGTGTTATGGTTTAAGGATAAAGCATGGTGTGAGGGTTAGGTTTATATAATAAAGCTTGATTTTAAGGTCAACGTTAAGGTTTAATTAGGGTTGTATTTAGGATAACGCATCATGAGGGTGAGAGTTAGTATTGAATTTGAATTATGGTTATTGTAAGGATAATGGTTAGGTTTTGTGTTAAAATCATGGTCAGGGTTAGGGTTATGTTTTGGGATAGGGTTTAGGATGAGGATTAGTTTCAAAGTTAGGGTTTACATAATTTTTAGGATTAGGGTTAGCTTTAGGGCTTGGGTTATGATTAGGAATGGGGTTATAATTGTGGTTATTGTTAGGGTTAGGATTTACATCTTGAGTAGGGTTAAGGTTAGTATTATAATTTATTTAGGGTTTAATTATGGTTAGAGTTAGAATTAGTATTCATTTATAGTGTTATGGTTTAAGGATAAAGCATGGTGTGAGGGTTAGGGTTATATAATAAAGCTTGATTTTAAGGTCAATGTTAAGGTTTAATTAGGGTTGTATTTAGGATAACACATCATGAGGGTGAGAGTTAGTATTGAATTAGAATTAGGATCCAATGAGGCTTAGAGCACATATTAAGGTTAGATTAAGGTTTAAGTTGTAGGTAGGGTCTATTTATATGGTTAGAGTTAACTTTAGGGTCTATTTCTAGGGTTAGAATTAAATTTAGGGTTAGGTTATGGTTAGGTTTCAATTATGCTTAGATTAAGGTTGATCTGGTTTATGGTTCAATTAGATCTATATTATGGATATTGTCAAGGTTAGGGTTTGGTTATGGCAAGTTTAAAATTATATTTAAGGTTTGTATAAGAGTTCAATTAGGGTTAAGAAATAACTTTATGATTCTATTATGTTAGGGTTACATTTAAATTAGGATTAATGTTTAATTAGGGTTAGGGTTTGGGATAGAATTCAATTAGGATTAGGGTTCAATAAGTGTTAGGGTTTGGATTAGGTTATGGTTAAATTTAGGTTAGATTAAGGTTATAGTTAATATTAAAATAGCTTAAAATTTCTTTTAATTCAAACAATATTATTAATATAAATTTAAAACAAGTTAAAGTTTCACCCTAACACTACTTAAGTTAAAATCTTCTCTGTTTAACCTTTATAAAATAATTTAAAATATTTAAACTTATTTTAAAATTATTTGAATAATAATAAAAATAACAAACCTTATATCAATACATATTTTATTAATAAATATAGTTGACAAAATAAATTTTAATACAAATTCTAAACTTAAAATAACTATAATATTTTTAAATTCTTAAATAAATGAGGAGTTAGTTAAGGAATAAATTTAAAACAAAAAATTATTTATAAATTGAGATTTTCTAAAAAATAATTAACATTTCTATTTTATTTTCACTTTTTACAAGAAAATCATTTCAAGTTTTAAATATCAATTAGTTTTAACTAGCATATACACCTTAAATTTTAATTTAATCTATATAAAATACACCGAGAGATATCCTTCTCAAGGCACCTATTTTTAATCAATTTGACACCCTAAAGTCAAATAGGCACCTCGAGAAGGATATCTCTTGGCCTATTTTATATAGATTAAATTAAAATTTAAGGTGTATATGCTAGTGGTAGTCGTGCAGCTCAAAATTTAAGGTGTATATGCTAGTGGTAGTCGTGCAGCTCAACGTAGAAAACATAAAATAAATCAATATATAATTATATAGTATCTTTTTATTAAAATAAATTATATTATAATATTATTATATTAATACGTAGAGATATATGAAATTTAATATTTCAATTTAGACTATTTTTTATAGCATATATGTGTTGCAAGATCAAATCAAATACTAAAATCTGAGATATATTAAGCTTTATTTAATCACAAGTATTATGGTTATGGTCAATGTTAGGGTTAAGGTTAGTGTTATGGTTGGTGTTAAAGTTTACATCATGGTTCGGGTTAGATTTATGATTAGGCTTGGTTTTACCATTGGGGTTATGATAATGTTTAGGGGTTATATCATGGTTAGGGTTAGCATCAATGTTAGGGTTTTCTTTTGGTATAGGATTATGGTTAACATTAGGGTTTAGGATTATGATTATAATTATGGTTCTAAGGTTAGGGTTAGGGTTATGGTTACAATTATGTTTAGGGTTTACATCAAACTTAGGGTTAAGGTTAGTATTAGGTTTAGGGTTAAGGTATATATATTTGTTAGAGCATAAAAATGATCAATAATAGGAGTTTCGAGAAGGATATCTCTTGATATGTTTAATATATAATATTGATATGTATAAGTTAGTAGTAGTTATGACACAACATGGAAGACATTGAATATGTTAATATATAATTATACAAATTATTAAGCTTCACGTTAGAGTTAGGTTTTACAATTACAATTATGGTTAGGGTTAAGGTCTACATGATGGTTAGTGTTAGAGTTAAGGATATGCTTTGGGTTTTGGTTAAGGTTAAGGTTTAGGGTTATCACCTTAGTGTTAAGTTTAGGGTTACGACATGATTATTGTTAGGGTTAGGGATTAGGTTTATGGCTAGGTTAGGATTAGGGTTAAGATTACGACGAGGGTTAGCGTTTAGGGTTATGGTTCACATCATGGTTGGGGCTATGATTAGTCTTAGGGTTTAGGGTTCTAGTTAGGATTATGGGTAGTGTTAGTGCTATGGATAGGGTTAAGGGTTAGGGTTGGCATAATGGTTACGATTTATATCATGGTTAGAGTTAAGGTTATGGTTTGGTCTATAGTTTAAGGTTGGTGTTAAGGTTTAAATATGTTAACATATAATTATACTATTGTATTATTAAGCTTAGGGCTAGAGTTAGGGTTTGTGGTTATGATTATGGATAGGGTTAAGGTCTACATGATAGTTAGGGCTAGAGTTAGGGATATGTTTTTGGTTTCAATTAAGGTTAAGGTTTAGAGTTATGGTAGGGTTAAGTTTAGGGTTACAACATGATTATTGTTAGTGTTAGGAATTAGGGTTATGGTTAGGTTTGAATTAGGTTTAAGTTTATGATGAGGGTTATTGTTAATATTATGGTTATGGTTATGGTTTGCATCATGGTTGGGGCTATGATTAGGCTTAGGGTTTTAGGGAACTTCTAGTAAGGATTATAGCTAGGGTTAGGGTATACATGATGATTAGGGCTAGAGTTAAGGTTAGGGATAGGGTTTAGGGCTAGGGTTAGGATGATGTTGCGGTTTATATGATGGTTAGGGTTAGGATTATAATTACAGATGACTTTAGAGTTAGAATTATGGTTACAGTTACAACTTAGGATATGCTTTAGGATTAAGGTTAGTGTTAGAGATTATTGTTATGATTACTGTTAGATTTTATGGTTAGGGTTAGGATTTAAATCATGGGTAGGGTTAATATTTAATTAGTGTTAGGGTTAGTGTTTAATAAAGTTATATTTCAAATCCATTATGATTTAGTTAGGGCTATAAATAGTGCTACAATTTGAATAGGGCTAAGGTTTAAGGATAAAGCATGTTTTTTGGGTTAGGGTTATGGTTAAGATTATGATTATGGTTATGGTTTACATCATGGTTGGGGCTATGATTAGGCATAGGGTTTAGGGATAAAATATGTTGTTAGAATTAGGGATTTATAAAAAATCTCGAGTTTGAGGTTAGGGTTAATATTTAATTAGTGTTAAGGATACCATTTAATTAGGGTTAGGTTCAAGTTATGGGATACATTGGCATAAAGGTTAAATTAGGGTTACGGTCAATGTTAGGTTGAGTTTAGGGTTAAGACTACCTTAAGGTTTAGGTTGTTTAAGATTATTAATGTTAGGATTAATTTTAGGGTCAAGTTATTGTTAGGGTTCAATTACAGTTATGGTGAAGATTAGGCTATGATTAAAATTACTATTATAGGATAAAGCTTGGGGTTAGGGTTAGGGTTTGAGCTATAGTTTACTATTGGGATTAAGGTTTAATCAAGGTTATAGTATGTTAGCATAAATATTTAATTAGCATTAGGATTTAATTAGCTCCAGATTAGGGATATTATGAAGGTTAGGGTTTGACTACATGGTAAGGATTTGGTTAGAGTTATGGTCAGTATTATAATTAAATAAAGGTTAGAATTAGGTTTGTGATTTATTGACATTGGGCTTAAGGTTTGGGCTATAATTTTGTTACAATTAGGGTTAGTATCAATTATGGCTACTTTAGGATTTAGTTAGGATTATGATTATTATTACAATTAAATTAGGACTAAATTAAGGTTAGAGTTAGTGTTATGATTAAAATAGGGTTAGCATGGTTTACGTTAGTATAAAGGTTTAATTAGGGTTAGGGTTCAATTAGGTTTGGGTGAAGAATACAATCAAGGTTAGGTTAGGTTTAAGGTTAAGGTTATGCTAGGGGTAGGGTTTAAGTTCAAGATAGGATTTAATTATGATTATAATTAATTTTAGGGTGAGGTTTTTGTCATGGGTCAATTATGATTATATTAGGTTAGGATTGATGCTAGGTCATAATGAGGGCTGCCATTCTAGGAATCTTATTTGGGTTAGGGTTTAATAAGTATTTGATTTAGTATTACAATTCAATTAAATTTTAATTAGTTAAGGTTAGGGTTAATGTTTAATAAAAAATATATTTAGAAACAAGAATTTAGAAAAAAAGTATACTTCCCATGTAGGAGTCAAACACAAGTCAACAAAAAATATCTTATTGCCTAATTTACCATGAAACCCAAAATGTTGACATCCAACACATTAATTTAAAATGGATACATTATAATAGAATCTAACTTGAATGATCAATGTAGCCAAACCTATGGTACTGGTAAGATTATAATAAAATTGTAAGTCCAAATTGAGTTTTTGATTAAAATTATTAGCACACAAATTCTTATTGATCTTTCTAAATTAAAAAAATAAAAATTATATATTATTTTTGAAATATTTGTGCAACTCAACTAAAAATAAATAGAATATAAATAGAAAACTCACATAAATTAGAAACATTTAATAATAAATATATTATATAGTATTTTTTAAATATTTTTGTAGATATGTAACTTATTTTTTTGAGTTTAGAAACATTATATTTTTATGGTTGAAATTTAGAAACATTAATTTTTTTTTTCATCTTTTTAAATTGAAAAAAAAAATCACATCTATATGATAAATTAGGAACATTTAATAATAAATATATTATATAGTATTTTTAAATATTTTTGTAGATATGTAATTTATTTTTTTGAATTTAGAAAAATTGTACTTTTATGGTTGTAATTTAGAAACATTAAAATTCTTTTTCATCTTTCTAAATTGAAAATAATAAAAATATTTGTTTAGGCATGTAATTGTATTTTTTATGTTTAAGATTTAGAAACATTGATATTATTTTTTATCTTTTTGAATTGAAAATTAAGATTCTTTCCTTACTTTTTATTCTCATAATATTGCTTCTAATTTTATTATTCCTAATCTTATCTTTTATAGTGAAAAATAATTGACCATAATAACATTCAATGTACCCATCAATATCTTAGGAAAAAAGACTAAAGTCTGTTTCATCACTATGTGCAAATGAAAATTGTTGATATCAAATTGATACTAATATTTCTATTGTAATTTTTTTTTCTTTTGCATGCAAATCAATTGAAATTGTAAAATTAAAATAAATCTTGTACTTTTGCAATTTATAAACCAGGGCTGCATATGATGTTGAATTGAAATTGACTAAGTGTTCTCAAGATCAATTCGCCATTGAGCAGAATACTATCTTCCCGATTACTCTATGAGAGGGAGCATTCCACCAGGAGACAAGCTGCAAATCAAACAAAGCTCCCCAGTAGACAAGCTGCAAATCAAACAAAGCTCCCCAGTAGACAAGCTACAAATCAAACAAAGATTCATCATATAATGATAATACTTCATATTTGTAACCCTAGTCTGCCATGAAAGAGTATTATAGCACAAAATAGAGTTTGTACATGAAAGAGTATTATAGCACAAAATAGAGTTTGTACATGGAAGAGTTCTTGTAGCTTGCTCTTCACAAGGCAGTACTCATGCTTCATATACTGCAAACATTGTAGACACCTGCACAGATAAAATAATTGCTTTTAAAATCTATCAAAAATTATAAAACCAGACTAAAATCAAAATGTGCAGTTAATAAATTAGTTAAAGTGCTAAAAAATCAAAATGTACAGTTAATAAATTAGTTAAAGTGCTAAAAAATAGAGTTATGATGACCTGCAACATCCATGTATGGTTGCATCCTATATTGAACATCTCTCATAGATTTGATCAATAAAGAAACACCAAATTTCAAAGAATGGAAGAATATTTTAAATATTGAAAATCAAATATCTCATTTTTAAAAAAAATTGAAAGACAGAAAGCCCACAGAAATTATGATAGTCTTCATAAAGATGATGAAAATATTTAATAAAATACTGTATCTTCTATTTTTTAAAATTAGAATCAAATGCATCCATAAATGGTTCTCTCATAAATCCCTTAACAAGGATGTTAAATGGAGAGCTGTAGAGACTCAGATTTATGTATCATTACAGCACAGAGTGAAGACATGAAGATGAAAAGCTCGCCTGGAAGACAGGAAAGAGAACCTCAAAATATTGCAGTTGTTGGATACATAAGAAGAAAAGCAAACATAAATCATATAAGCGAATTTTAAAACAGGCATCCAAATGAGGGATACATTAAACAAAATTGATTTCAGGAGGTTCGATATAACAATGATTATGACAACATAGGTAACAGTAACTTGAAATGAAAGCCATTATTCATTTAAAGAGACCATAGTGAATGGCTGGTTTTCCACCACAGCCATTATTCATTTAAAAAAACCATAGCGAATGACTGGTTTATTAATTGACATGTTATAATTTCAAACTCAACCCAAACAAAACAGAATCAACAAAAAATATTATTCAAACATTTACCAAAAAAGGACAAACCATTCAGAGCATGATGTCGTGATACCATTCAGGTTGCATGTCTTCAGTGCTAGCTACAACTGTAAGAGCTATAAAATCAATAATGAAAAGTATTGTGGTAAAATCAATTTTAATATTTTTAAAATCAATTTAGGTGCTAATTTATTAATATGGTCATAACTACTACAATATAACAATATAAATAATACAATATTACGTCCATCCGTGTGCTGCATAGCCATCTACATTCAATAATACGGCAACCCAAATCAAATATAGTAGCAATCTAAGAGGTATCAATGGAAGGGAAAATTCAGGCAATCCAAACAATGTTAAACAGTAATATGATCAAAACCATTTTAAAGAATTTGCTTAAGCATTCAAATAGGTGACATTACATTTAATTTGGAAATGGTTGAGTAGAAATGTAATAATACCCAAACGGCACAATCCACATATGAAAGATCGATCGTAAGTACAAACAAAGCTGTCTCCTGTTATGGTGACATTACAAAATAATTTTCTCTGGACGTTACACTGTCAATTAATTTCCTGGATTAATCACAAACCCATCGTGAGGCACAGGAAGATACATGACAGGCGATTGGCAGGAAGATACATGACAGGCAATTGGGAGGAAGAAATATTTCTTATCATCTTACCTCTGGTACTTAAATTGTAGTGCCTCGTTCTTCAATGAGTGCACACCAAAAACAAATGGTGCCGGTACTAAACAAATGTCATGGATTTATTTCTTTTATAAAGACAACAAGTAGCATGTTATAGAAGAATAAACGTCTCAGCTTTTGTAACAGCGAAGACCACTCTTCTACCACCGTCCGATGAAGTAATGGCAGATTTGTAACTGCAAGAGCATGCAATATTGAATGTGCATTTGTAACGGTCAGAAGAGCATGCAGACTACGAGATATGCATTTGTAACTCTCAGAATATGAAACATTTCTTTTTTCTTACACTGTTATTCATGATGACCTCGTATTGATGTCATTGTAGGTTACGCCTTTCGGCGTAATTAATTGAAATTCTAAACTTAAAATAACTATAATATTTTTAAATTGTTAAATAAATCAAGAGTTAGTTAAAGAATAAATTTAAAACAAAAAATTATTTATAAATTGAGATTTTCTAAAAAACAATTAGCATTTCTATTTTATTTTCACTTTTTACAAGCAAATCATTTCAAGTTCTAAATATCAATTAGTTTTAAAATAAATGGTAGTTTGAGTTAATTTAAAAGTAGAATCTAAATATAAATAGAATCTTTCTATATTTTCTATATATATGAGAAAAATTTCTATTCTATTCCCTTTTGCATGCAAATGAATTCAAATTCTAAACTTAAAATAGCTTTTTTTTTATAGTTGTTAAATTGATTTTTTAGATTTATAATCGTGACACTGTCATACAAATCATACATACCATTTTTGTTCAATAAAAGATGTCAATGGACAAGCTGTTAATTAATTTGACGTGTATTTTAAAATTTATTCTAAAATTAATTGTTGATTCATTTAACAACATTAAAAAAAACTATTTTAATTTTAAAATGTGAATTGATAGTGAATTGATTTTCATGCAAAACCAAAAAAGGTCGAATAGAAATGTTGTTAAATGAATTAATATCAATTAATATCAATTAAAAATATAATATCAATTAATTTTTACTAATGCCTCTAGATTATAAGTTTAATTTTTATTTAAAAATATATAAATAATATATTACATAAATAAGTATAATAAAAAAGTAGAAATATCAAATTACTATTGATAATATTCATTTATTCTTATTTATCGAATATATTTATTAATGAAGATAAAATAGAAATCGGTGGTCTGTGTTTTTTGGTGACTCTGCGTTTGGTTGAGATCTGGCATCCGACGTGGCGACCCTCGCTTGACAGTCACTCCTCCCAATGTTCCAGGTGTGTGCGTTCCTTACTGTATTTATAGTTAACTCATAATGTCCGCTCTACCATTATTACCTCTGGCAGAAGCCGTGCCGCCCGCAGTGAAACCCATTAATGCATCTAACACTACCTCTGCGTTTAAACCTAACACTACCGAAACCGAAAAAAACAATGCTCAGTCAGTCACGAAAACCTTCTCTGAGGCGGTGGCGAATTCCTCTGTCGCTGCTACCGCTAGGTTTAGTGCTTCTCCTCAACATGAAGAGACCGAACCAGGTAAGAGATCTATGGGTGGTTTGAGGCCTTTTTCCATCTCCCCTAACCCTGAAATGTTAGATGAAATAGAGAAAGAAAAGGGTAGGTTAAAGAACTTTGCAATTTTTTTCGCTGCTGTTGATGTTAAACGAAGCCCTGCAAGAAAATTTTTGGATGATTGGTTTTATAACTATTGGAATTTGAAATTAGGGTATAGCATCTCTTTCTGTCGTCAATTGCAGAAGGGTCTATTTGTCATCTTTTTTAAATCTGCAGAAGCCAGGAGGCTGTCCTCAAAAGGCAGTATTGGAATGTAGGTAATACATCCTTTCGAGCCTTAGCTTGGTCTCCAGAGGCTATACATGAAGAGGTGTTGGCCTTGTCTGCACCAAGGTGGATCATTGTTAAAAATTTGCCCCCATATCTTTGGCGATTCATTATACAGTTGTTGGAGCCACTCGGCAAGGTCATTAGGTTTGATGATTCCTCTCGATTGGTTCCACACATGGACGCTAGAGTGCTAGTGTCGATTAAGCCGGGCATTGAAATCCCTCCGGCTCTTGAAATAAACATTTCAGGGGATGTAATCTCTTGTCCTCTGGAGATTTTAGGGGGACTAAATGCTTGTTTTCTTTGTAAGAAGGAGGGACACCTTCGTCGTGACTGCCCCATCATCAAAAGGAAAAATGAGACTAACTCAAACCCTAAATCTTTTGATACTGGTAAATTGAACAACTCTGTTCCTACTAATAAAAACAATGAAATCTCTACAGTGTTGTCTGCCCAACCTGCAACTAACAATAAAAATCACGACAATACCATTGCGACCAAACCCCAACTAGATGTTAACATGACAGATGGTTTTCAAGTTGTTAAAAGGAAATCAGATAAAAAAAGAAGAAGGAAAACTAACATCTCTGATGCCCTTAGTGATAAAATTAATAAATCCAATACTCCACCGGTGACCTCTACACCTACTGCTCCTCTTACCTCAATAGATACCTCCCCCATTGTGGCCAAAATTAAGACTTTCAAAGAAATTGAGGAAGGGTACTATTTGGAAATTGTACCAGCAAATAATGGTAACTTGATATCTATCCCTCCCAAGCACACAGATGATCAATTTTACTCTACTCCTACGGTTGGACCTGGCAGAGGAAATGACCAATCTAAAATTCCTGATGCGGAAGCTGAAGATTTAGATTGGCAAAAAGATTTCCCCAAGTCTAAGCGTCGGGGTAGACCTCCTGGGTCCAAAAATAAAAGCCCTGTTGGGCCCATGAGTGAAGAAGGATCTGCACAATACAATACCACCAATACAGGTGGATCTATGGACCTTACTTGCGTCCCTACTGACAACAGATTAGAATGAATTTTATCTCATGGAATGTAAGGGGCCTTGAGTCCCCGGATAGGAAATACATTGCTAAGCGTTTTCTGGACACTATTAGCAACAAAGACTTTATTATGTTGCAAGAAATTAAAGCTGTTGATTTTATTTTAGATCTTAATCTTGAATTCATCTGGAAAGATTCAATTAAATTATGTTCTGCACACTCCAAAGGAAAGGGAGGCACTGCGCTACTTATTAATCCTAAATGGTCCAAACACATTGTTGATAAAGGTAGATCCCCATGCAATAGTGCTGTATGGGCATCTATCTGTATCAATAATGTTACATTTGGAGTCTGCTCCATTTACGCTCCCAATGAACCTCAGGAGAGAGCTGAACTTTGGTTATGGATATCATCCCTTCCAGACATCCCATGGATATTGGGAGGAGACTTTAACATGGTTGAGTCTCAAAAAGACAAATCTGGAGGCAGACCATTTAACTGGAAACCTACTGAAGTTATGCCTTGGAATAATATGATCCAAGGAAAAAAACTGTTTGACCCTCTGAAAAACATTGACAATACCAATACTAATCTGAAGTATACCTGGTGTAACTTTCAACAGGCCTCCTCCCATATCTATGCCAGACTTGACAGATTCTATGCTCACTTGAACAGTTTCTCCTTCATACCTGACAAAAATGGCAATGCTGTATCTGTTCACCCTACGGCCCTATCAGACCACCATCCTATTTCTGCTTGTATCAAACTATCTTGTGTTCCACAAGCACCTCTAGTTGGCAAATCTAGATATATTCTTAATACCTCTTTGCTAAAAGATGAAGACATATTGATAGCCATTCAACTTATAAGCTCCTTTAATAAGAATAGTTATCCTTCCCTTTCCTACTGTGATAGATGGCAAAAGAATCTTCTTGCTTGGAAAGCCTTACTTCAAACGATTGGCCAAAAGAAGGCCAAGGATTATAGATATATTGAGAAATCCCTCTCGGATAAGCTTTGCTCTGCTAAAGCTAGTATGCAGAGCAACTCGACTAATCAAAATCTATTACCTATGGTATCTAGAGCTAGGGACAACCTTAGATTACATCAGCAAAAACTTGTTAATGGTGTCAAGATCAGATGCAGGGCTCACTGGCTTCAATTCGGTGATAAAGGTACAAAATTCTTTTTTAACTATCTTAAGCAAAAACATACGAACGAAACTATCTCAAGCATCTCTGTGGAGAATATTGAGCTAGTGGACCCTGAGGAGATAAAGGCTACCTTCTCCAAATACTACTATAATCTGTTTACTTTTGAGGACACTATGGAATCCGCTAAGCTCAGAAAACAAATTAGAACCATTATACCTAATAAGATAACCCAGTCCGATTCTGATTCTTTGGGACAAAGCATAACTAAACAAGAGATTGTTAATGCTATCAATACTCTTAAAAAGGAAAAATCTCCTGGGCCTGATGGTATCCCAGCTGAGTTTTATCAAGCTAACATTGATTGGATAAGCTCCGATCTCCTTGACCTGTATAATGAAGCTTTTGATAAAGGCTCTCTCGGCAACATGATAAACAGGGGTATTATCAAATTAATCCCTAAAGAGGGAGACAAAACTAATATCAAAAACAGGAGACCAATTATGCTTCTGAATGTATCATATAAAATTTTGGCCAAAATTCTTGCTCGTAGATTAGAAGGTATCCTGCCTAAGTTTGTGAGCCCTACCCAGACTGGTTTTATTAAAGGTAGATACATACTGGAAAATCTTATAACCAGTTGGGAAGCAATGAAATGGGCTAAGACCTCCAACCAAAATGCTGCTATCCTTCTCTTAGATTTTGAGAAAGCCTATGATAGACTAGAATGGAGCTTTATTGATACTATGCTCAAGGCCTTTGGTTTCCCTAACCTATACTATAAGTATATCAAACTTTTGCTTAAAGATGCTATGGCCCAAGATGATATTAATGGATCTCTTTCAGAGCCCTTTCCTCTAACTCGATCTATTAGACAGGGATGTCCACTTGCCCCTGCTCTATTTGTAATTGCTTCTGAAGCTCTTACCTACATCCTTACTGACGACACTTTATCCCCGGCTGTCAAAGCTATCACTCTTCCCAACAATGAGGATCTGTCTATCTGCCAATTCGCTGATGATACTAGCTTATTCATTAAGACGGAAGATGATAACTTTAATTGTCTTACTAAGAAACTTGATCTCTTCTGCTCGATCTCGGGTGCTAAACTATCTCAGGCCAAATGTATTTGTCTTGGCTGGGATGAACATCCTCCGGGGTGGTTGTTGAAATTTGGCTTCCAGTGGGGTTGCCCAACCACCATAACAAAATACCTGGGCATCCCTTTTGCTGTTGATCCCTCTATTAAGGATATGTGGTTATGGGTTAAGACCAAAATCACAAAAAAGCTTAATAGCTGGTTCAACCGATTCCTGTCACTTGCTGGCAGACTTCAAGTCTGTCAAAAGATTTTATCTTCATACAACATATACTACGCTTCTACTTGGATGTTCAACAACTATCAAATTTTAGAAATCCAGAAGTCTATAAGGAACTTCCTTTGGTCAGACAGTAAAGGAAATAAAAAGTGCCACATGGTTAAATGGGACTGGTGCTGCACTAATAAAAAATATGGAGGGCTTGGGCTAAAAGACCTTAGACTCCAAGGTATTGCACTTGCCACCAAGTGGATCTCTCACTGTGTAGATGGAGAAGAACCATGGAAAGTACTTGTTAGGAACAATATCTTGAGAGGTTACCCAAAAAAAGCTAAAACTTGGAAAAATCTCCCATTTGCTGATATCATCTTTGGTAAATTTCCTACTGCTGTGCATGGCTCTGCAGTATTCAAAACATTATGGAGAGCTTGGGAGTTGTCTAGACACTGCATTTCTGATAATGCATTCCATTCGGACGACTCTCTACATGGTGAGAGGTCTATTTGGTGGAATCTGTATCTCCAAGGGAAGCCGCTTGCCTTGACTCAAGGCTGTTCGGCCAAAGTATGGAATAACTTGGGAATCTCCACATTCATGGACCTTTTTGAAAATGATTGCTTGATTAATTGGGATGAGTTAAGATATAAATATAATCTTCCTGTCGCTCATAAAAAAACATACTCCATGCTTACTAGAGCCTGCTTGAATATCCCTTCAAACTACCTCGTTGACTCTCATAGATTCACTAACAGCAAATGGACTGATGGTTCTCTTCTGACTAAACTTAAAGCCAAAAATGTTTACAACTCCCTGAATAATAATCTTAGTATTATTAAGCATGTTAATAATGTGTGGTATACTGACCTGGAGATGAAGGACTGGAATAAAATTTTTAAAAGAATCTGGAAATCCTCCATTGACCCCAAGATCAAATGTTTTAGATGGTTATTGTTAATTAATAGAATACGTATTAACAATTACCAGATGAATTATGATAGTTGTACCTTCTGCAATAAACCTGAAACTTGTAGACATATATTCTTTGAATGTAATTTTGCAAAGAAAGTATGGGAATTATGTGGAATTACGTACCCCAAGTACATTGATATCTTTGAAATTATTACAGGTTGCATTCATGGACTTAAAAATGATTCTAATATTCTATGGTTCATTATTTCAGCTAACCTTTTATGGCAGCTATGGAAATGCAGAAATGAGGAAAGGTTTCAAGGTGCACATAGATCTCTTACTGAGTTATACCTTAAACTCACCCTTATTAAAATCTCTTCGTAGGTTTGTATTACGATGATGATCGAGAGGGAGAAACTGATCAGATTCCTCAAGATGGGGCACTCTACTATGTTCGTGTTTGAAATGAAAGACGGTTACGACTATCGTAACCACATGAACAATATGGTTTTTTTCAATAAAACGGTGAAAAAGCTGCACAAGGAAATTACCAAAAACAAGAATGTGACTGATGATCAGATAAAAATGATTGCTCAAATCCAAGCTAATAAAAGCATCGCTTGGATGGAAGGACCTCTCGGATGGACAACTTGGGTTGATCAGTTTGAAGACCTACTGCATTAATACCTTTTATGCTATTGTATAGCTGCTTCACTATGTAATTTACATTTTTGGCTGCTCTTGTGACTTACTCTCCGTGTGAGGCATGCCTCCGGAGCTGACTTAATTTTGGAACCTCCTCGTGCTGTAATTCTGTTGATAACACTATATTTAATATAAAAAATATATTTATTAATAAAGTATATTTTGATACAACCTTTGTTAATTTTATTATTATTCAAATAATTTTTAAATATTTTATTAATGTTTCAAATTATTTCATAAAGCTTAAACCTATTTGATTTTATTATCATTAGGGTTTGATAAGAATAATATAATTTTAATTATAAGAAACTTTAAACTATTTTAAAATGTCTTTATTTCATAAGAACAAAGTTTCAAGGTAATTATTTCATAAAAATATTGAAATAAGAAAGAAAATATTTATAATAAAAGTACATAATAATAAAGATTCTTTTAATATTTTATAAAAAATGAAAATAAATACATTATCCTACAATAGTTATTACCATCAGGATTTGATAAACATTAAAAAGCATACTCTAATCATTTAAAGTTATATAAGTTTTAGTTTTAAATTTATTCTAAAACTAATTGTTGATTCATTTAACAACATAAAAAAATAGAAACCCTAACTATAATGAAAACCTTACCATAATCAAATCCTCACCTTGAAAATATCTCTAATCTAGACCTAATTGAACTCTAAACCATAACTTGACCCTAAACTTAAATATAACCCTAACTTCACCCTTACTACAACCCTAAACCTAACCCTTAACACTAACACTTAACCTATGATATAAACCCTAACCCTTGACATAATCCTAAACGTAACCCTAATCGTAAGCCTAACCATAATCTTAACCCTATCCCTAACCTTAACCCTAACCATGATATAAATCCAAACCCTAAACATTAGCCTAACCCTAACAATGATGTAAATCCTAACTACAATCCTAACCCTAACCCTTAACTTTAACTCTAACTCTCTAATATAAACCTTAAACCCTTAACCTGAATCTTAACGTTGTGATATAAATCCGAACCCTAAACACAAAACTAACCATAATTGTAAATCCTAACCCTAATCTTAATCCCATGATATAAAGTCTAACCCTAGAAATAATCATAACAATAACACTAAATCCTAATCCTAACAACAATTGTAAGCCTAACCCTAACCTTAACCCTAAATACAAAATCTAACCATTAACCTAACCCTAACAATGATGTAAACCCTTACTGCAATCCTAACCCTAACCATTAACCTAACCCTAAAAGTGATGCAAACCATAACTATAAATCCAAACCATAACCATAATTATAAATATAAACCCTAACCCTAGACACAATCCTAAATATAACGCTAAATCCTAAGCCTAACCACAATCTTAACTCTTTCCCTAACCTTAATCATAACCATGATATAAATCTAATTCCTAACCATTAACCTAACCTTAACAATGATGAAACCCTAACTCTAATCCTAACCCTAACTCTAACCCTCTAATATAAACCCTAACCCTAACATTGTGATATAAACCCTACCCCTAAACATAAAATTAACCATAATCATAAATCCTGATCCTTCATATTCCTTGTCGGCATCCTTATTCTTATTCTTCAGCCATTGGCATTTCCTATCCTTCAGCGATTGGCGTTTCCTATCCTTCAGCGAATGCTGTTTTATAATTTATTCATTTCATTTCATTAGTAACTGTAGGAATACGATACAATTCTTTTTTGTTTACACCGTTACAAATGGGTGGGTGGCATTGTAGGTTACGCCTAACAAGCAGTAAATTGGTGATGACGTGGGAGAAAAGAAAGTATTACATATTTGGGCTTATGAACAGTAAACTGATTGATGTTTGAGTTATCTAACGCATTAAACAACGTTGGTAAGAACAGAAAGAAAAGAAATGGCAGAGGAGTTTTCATATCTTCGCATATGAAGAGCAAATTGATTGATAATTGGCAGATTTTACCGAGGCATTCAGGGAACAAGCCAGCGCAGCAAAGACGGCTCAAAGATAACATTTCCTATTACATAGACTCATTTTCCAATGAGTTCAACAATAGTTTATATACATAATTAGTTTTCACCTAGTGATACACTTTGATATGAATGCATGGTTCAACCTCCATTAATTATTCATTACATCATTGTACATCATAATGATGTTTCTTATACATTTAATATTACTGTCACATTCAGAGAAGTATGATTTATGATTTATATTACTGTCACATAACTAAGTGGAAGATTTTCATACACCCTCTTATTCATTACATCATAACATCATGATCCTTAGAAAAAAAAAAATTACAAGATGATTATGATGATTCTATGTATTCTTTTTTATATGTGAAATAATTACGCCGAGAGGCGTTCCTACAGTCGCAGCAGGGGGAAGTGAAGGCATCCGTGTATACACTAAAGAAAACGGATGATAGTTACGTTTTCAAAAAGTTGGATGGTCACAGTCACAGCAGGAGCAAGTTACACACTATCCTGCAGCGGTTACATGCATGCTCCAAACACAATATGATTTGAATCAAAGATTCTGCAACAGTTACAGATTGCATACTACAAACGACTGGGATGAAGAATGTAACCGAACGTTACAAGGAAGTTGAAACAATTGAAACGATTGAAGCGATTGAATTTTCTTGGCTGTCCATCGTGGCATCAAGAAAGCTTTTGCAGTCAAAGTGATGAGTAAGGAACAGATGAAAGCCTACAAATTGGCAGCTACGGAGAAGGAGATTCTGTCTTCATTGGATCATCCATTTCTGCCGTCTCTGCTTACCCACTTTGAGTCAGAGACTCATACATTTCTGGCCATGGAGTATTGTTCTGGAGGAGATATTAACGTGTTGAGGCATAGGTAACCCAGTAAAACCTTTTCAGAGTCCACCATAAGGTGAATATTTGTGTTTATGTGTTCTTCTATATTTCTAACTTGCATTTGGTGGATGTCTGTGTCCTGCTTTATTCTGATTTACATGCGGAAATAACCCAAACAACGCGTTCACCGAAAATTTCAATATCAATCTAATTATATTTGTTATGTTTTTGCAGTCGGTATCGGGGGATCCTGGTGCATAAACTTCTCCTCTATAATTGGAGACTTTTTGAGAGAATAAACTAATTAAACACTTTGTACGATTATCTTTGTTACTATATAATTGTGCAGATATTTTTTGTCTGTATATATAACAGAGAGATTCCTCAAGGTCAACAGGTGAAATAATGGTAATTGAAGTCATTTTTTTAGATGATCACCTGTCTTCATCCATGTGCAGGTTTTACGCAGCAGAGGTGATTGTAGCGTTGGAGTATTTGCACGAGAAAGGAATCGTATATCGAGATCTGAAGCCAGAGAACATATTGGTGCAAGATAGTGGGCACATAATGCTCACTGATTTCGATCTGTCCCTGTGTCTCATATCTGATCATGGCGAATATAACGAATGGAAATCTCGTTCGTTTGTGGGTACGGAGGAGTACATCGCACCAGAGGTCCTGTGGGGCAAATTCCATTCATACCCAGTCGAGTGGTGGTCTTTCGGCGTCTTTCTATACGAAATGAGTCACGGTCAGACACCTTTTAGGGGGTTTAGTCGAAAGGACACCTTTGTGAATATTATGAGCAAGGACCCCTTTTTCTCATCCTCATCTTCTCTGGATGATCTTATTCAGAAGCTCCTTGCGAAAGAGCCGACAGAGAGGCTAAACAGAAAGCAAATAAAAAGCCACCAATTCTTTTGGGACATGTGATGGGATCAACTGCAGTTTGTTTCTAGGCCTCCTTTTGTGCCGCCGCTCTCTCCTGAACCTCTTCTCACTTTTCACAAAGAAAATGAAGAAGAAGAAACAGAAGACATAAGCTGCGGCTATGTGGAATCAAGTCAATGATTGATTTGGCCTCAAAAACTATTTACCTATATAAAATTAAGGTGAAAGTAAAATTACATTATCAAAGTTTACATGTTTTCAATCTTATAAAATTAGATTAAAAAAATCACAATCAATTATTCATTATTATAGATGTGTTTGTTATTTTTAAAATATATTTATATATTTTTTTTTTTAATTTCTATTTTGATAATAATTTCACTTTATTTTGTTAAAATGTGTAGATTACCAAACAATTGTAGCAAAACCAACATCTATAACTTTTTGTCCTCTTATCAATATATTAAGAAAATGATAATAAATGTTAAGAATGCAAATAATATGTATATGATTTCAAAAAAAATATTGTAAAAATTAATTTATTATAATAGTATCAATTTAGAAAGAGAAAGGAAGAAAAGAATCCTAATTTTTAATTTAGAAAGATCAAAAAGGAATTTATATGTTTCTAAATCTTAAACATAAAAAATATTATGTTTCAAATTTACATCTAATACACAAATATTTAAAAAATAATACACAATCTTTAATTTTCAATTTAGAAAGATAAAAAACAATTCTTATGTTTCCACATTTTAATTTCTAAATTGGAAAGATCGAAATTACATACACAAATATTAAAAGAACTTTTTATGTCTCTAAATTTTAATCATAAAAATATAATGTTTCTAAATATAAAAAAAAATCAAAACTATGTATATAAATAAATATTCTTAAAAAAATTATATACTCAAATTGTTTCATAAAGGTTAAACCCTTAAATTAAGATTATATTTTAATTATGGTTATGGTTAGGGTTGGAGTTTGATAAGATCTTAATTATATTTTTCTTTATAGTTAGAGTTTAAATTTTATTAAGTTTAGAGTTAGATTTAAGGTGACGAGTAAGATAATTTTAATTAAAAGAAATTTTAAACCTCTAATCTTACCTAATTGAAATCTAAGCATAACCTAACCCTAAACTCAATTGAATGCTAACTATAAACCTAATTTAACCCTAACTCTACTCCACATTCAAACAAAACCTTAAATAAAATTGAACCCTAAACATACCAATAAACCTAATTGAACCCTAACCCTACACCACACTCAAAGAAAACCTTAAATAAAAATTGAACCCTAAACTTATCAATAAACATAATTGAACCCTAACTCTGAACCTTTAATTAAACAATAAATCAAATTGAACTTTAAACCTAATGCTAAACCAAAATAAACCATAACCTTAAATATTATTAAACCTTAATACTATAACGAATTGAACCCTAATCTTGAACCCTAACCCTAACTATAACACTAAACCAAATTAAACCTTATCCCTTAAACAAATTGAATTGTAATCATAATCTTGATTTAAATTGAATGCTAACCCTTATCCTAATTAAAATTGTAACCCTATCGAAGTCTAATTTTAACTCTTAATAAACATTACCACAAATTTTAACCCTAATCCTATATGATAGTTTTGGATGCACATTGATCATGCATTTTAGTTTCTATTATAATGTATTAATTTAAAAGAAATGAATAAGATGTCAATATTTTGGGTCTTATGGTAAATTAAGAAATACATTATTTTGTATTGATTTATGTTTGACTCCTACATGGAAGGTATGCTTTTATTCTAAATTCTCTTACCTTAACATATTTATTATTAAACAAAACATATTTTATGTATTTTTTCTAAAACAATCATTTTTTTGTATGTTGAATTGATATAATAGTTACTAGGGTTATGATTGAATCACAACACTAACCCTAACCCTTAATAATTGAAATCTAATTGAATTGTAATACTAAATCAAATACTTATTCAACATTAACCATAATCCTAACAGTAACTCTAATTGATCCATAATCCTAACCCCAATAAATTTTTTACAATGGTAACCCTAATTATAACCTTACATTAACACTAACCCAACCTTAAACCTAGCCATATTGCTAATTGAACCCTAGTCTTAAGCTCAAACCTTATCCTAAATGTAGACCCAGAACTAAACCCTAACCCTAACCATAACCTAATCTTACCATAATTGAAATCTAACTATAACCTAACCCTAAACATAACTATAACCCATCAATTAAGCCCTAACTACAACTTGAACCCTCATCTAAACATAATCAAACCCTAATCCAAATTGAATTTTAGGCCAAACCCTAACCCTAATGTAACTAAATCATAACCTTAATTTAAACCTAATTTAAATGTAATACTAACCATAACTATAATTAAACCCTTATCATAATCAAACCCTAACCCTATTTCAACTGTAATCCTAACCCTAACTATAATCGAACCTTGACATAGTCATACTATAATCATAATTGAACGCTAAATATAATTAAATATAATCATAACCCTTAACACTAATTCATCTAACTGAATGGAAACCCTAACCTCACCAAAAACTTAACTAGATAACCATAGAAGTAAACCCTACGTACAACATGAACCTTAATCTAACCCTAATTCAACCTTAAGCATAATATTAATTTAAGAAAATCCTAATATATCTTCAAAATATTGACCCAATTAAAAATAGTATTTATATAATTATAACCCTAACCCTAATTTTGCTTGAACCATGATTCTAATTAACCTATAACTTGAACCATATTTTAACCCTAATTATAACCCCAAAATTTATGCTACAATACTAACCTTAATCATAACATAATATTTACCCTAAACATAATTTGACCCCAACCCTTACCCCAAACATTATCTTAGAATAGTAACCATCATTATAGCTTAATCTTATAATAATTGAAACCTAATCATTAAAACCTAACCCTAAACTAAAAGAGAACCCTACAATCAAACCTTGACTACAACTTGAACCCTCTAAGAATAGTTAAACCCTAGCCCTAATCTTAACTATAACTCTAATAGAATTTTAGCCCAAACCCTAATCCTCATTTAACACTAACCCTAATAGAATTGAATCATGATGTTATTTCTAACCCTAATTGAATGATAATTCATACTATAATTAAACATTAACCATAATCAAACACTAACTACAATTAAACCCTTACCATAATCAAATTGTAACAGTAAGTGAACCCCTTACTGTAACTGACTATAACTTAACCCTTACTTGGAAAATATTTCTCACTAATTAAACCCCAATACTAACCTAATTTTAATCCTAATCCTAATTGTGCTTACACCAAAATGCTAATAAAATTATAACTAGGACCATATTTGAACCCTAACCGTAACCCCAAGATTTATCCTACAACAGTAATCTTAATCATAACATAACATTAACCCTTCCCTTAATTTAAGCCAACCTTAACCCTAACTCTCGTCTAAATATAATTGAACCCAAGCATTATCCTACAATAGTTTAACCCTAATTGTAGCATAACCCTCATTTAAACCTAGCCTAATGTTAACCCTAACAATAATTATGCTTGAACTGTAATGCTAATTAAACTATAAGTCGACCCATATTTTAACCCTAACCATAACCACAAGATTTATTCTACAATAGTAACATTAATCACAACCTAACATTAACCTTAACCTTGACTCTAATCTAAATATAAATAAACCCAACCATTTTCCTACAATAAAAACCTTAACCCTAAACCTAATCCTACCATAATTGAGACCTAACCATAACCTAACCCTAAGCTTCACTCTAACCTTGGAATTAAACCCTAATTGAAACGTAATCCTAATTAAATTTTAGCCCAATACCTAATCCTCATTTAACCATAACCATAATGAAATTGAATCATGTCCCTATTTCTAACCCTAATTGAACTATAATCCATACTATAATTAAAACCTAACTATAATCAAGCCCTTACCATAACCAAACCCTAACCATAATTGAACCCTAAATGAAACTAACTATAACTTAACCCTAACTCAATTATTTCTCTCTAATTAAAACTCGGTCCTAACTTAATGTTAATCCTAACCATAACTGTTATTGAACAATAATACTAACTAAACTATAAGTCAAAACCATATTTCAACCCTAACAATAACCCCAATATCTATCCTACAATAGTAATCTTAATGGTAATCCTACACTAAGCCTAAACCTAACCCTAACCATGATGTTACTCATGAACCTAACCCTAACCCTAGCTCTAGCTATGATGTAAACCCTATCCCTATCCATAATCCTAACGATGACCCTAACCATAATCCTATACCTAACCTTAACCCCAGCCATGATGTAAATAACAAATCTAACCATAACACCAAACCATAACCCTAATCATAATAATTATCCTAATTCTAATGATAATGCTAATCTAACCATCATCCTAAACCTTAAGCATAACAATAATCCTACCCTAAACTTAACCCTAACCCAAATTGTACTTTAATCCTAATCTATTCCTAACTTTAGTCAAGCCCAAACCCTATTCCTTATTGAACTTTAATACTAATTTAACCCTAACTCTAATGTAATTGAACCATAACAATATTTCTAGCCCTAACTTTGATCTTAACCCTAAAGGTAATTGTATCCCTAACAATAAAGTTAACCTTAACACTGAACCCTAACCCTAACCATAATCCTTAACCAAAACCAAACCCTAACCTTGATGCTAACTCTAAACCTAATCATAAATCTAACCTGAACCGAGATGTAAATATTAACCCTAATGCTAACCATAACCATAATACTCGCGATTAAATAAAGTTTAATATTATCATTAAATAAAGTTTAATATATCTTAGATTTTAGAATTTGCTTTGATCTTGCAACACATAAATATAATTTAAAATAGTCTAAATAGATATTTGAAATTTCATATATTAATAATATAATAATATTATAATATAATTTATTTCAGTACAAACAAATAAAAAATAATAATAATAATAATTGCAATAATAATATTACATATTATTGCAACAAACATTATTAATATAATATTATATAGTTCTATTTTTATTTTATTTATTTTTTTATTTGAGTTTAGGTGCATGATAAAAATAGGTGCCTCGATAAGGATATCTCTCAACGTATTATATATATATTTGATTAAAATCAAATATATGTAAGCTAGTTTTTACTTGTTAATTATAAAAAATGTGATGATTATGTATTATATGGTGAGATAATTTAGAAATATAACTGATTGGTAGAGGTTTTCAATTGTTTGATTTATCTTATTTCTTTTACAATTCCTTTAAAACTAGGGCTTACATTATTATCACTCATTATTTTAGACTTAGTTAACATGATGATTATATGAGCTTACCAACACCTTCTCATGATTTATCATTTAATGCATGTGGCCCCTAACTAATATTTCTATTACATGAATGGGATTACACAAAAAAGTCCAAAAATATTATATTAGCATCCAACATACTTAATTTACCTCTTACACAATAATTCATTTTTATAGAACCTAAATAATTGTACATCATTCAAACAAAAAAAAACACAATCTAAAATTTCTCTTTAAGACTTAGTAACATAGCTTTTCTTATAATAATAATATATGAAAATATTTTGGTAAGATCTTGGTTATCTTTTAAATTAATGAAAAATATTTAGGATCTAATAATAGAGGTTCAAAACTATCTAAATAATAAATAGGTGTAATTTCCATAATTAGATCCATCTACTTCATGATTCTAAGAGTTAGTTAACATATGATTCCTAAGAACACTACTTAATGTCATCTTATAAGAGAAATAAATAATGCATCACCTCATCATAAGATAGCAACAAAAAAAAAAATTCAAAGTATTAGAGCATTACATAGCACATTATTTATGTAGAGAAAATATTGCAACAAAAAAATCTACCAAGAAGAAAGGTAAACAATGCATTATCTTGAAATAAACAAGATTTCAACACATTTACTTTCATTTCTCTCTTATCCTTCTTAAATTTCAGCACCTTTGTACGTTTGAACAAACTCTTGATGCCTCAACCTATTCATATTCTTATGTAGTAACTCTGCATTCAAATGTTCCTCATAATTTCTACATCCAAGGAGTAGTTTATATAGGCATTGTGAGAGCTCTAAAATACAAAATAAGGTCTCTAAAAAGGACTTTTCATTATAAAATTACCAAATACGTGGATTTCCTTCTTAATTGTAGAATGACATTAGTTTTGACTCCAATACATTCCTTTTGACTTGGGTGACCAAACTTGGAACATAAGAATTATATTAAATGTAATAAACAATAAAATATTAAGAGACACTAGAGTGACCTCTTCACTTGTCATTAACCATTCCATTCTAGGCATCAAATGTGGAGAAAACAATAATAATATTCATGTCCACAACTCACATTTATTATTGATAGTGGAGCCCATCATCTACTATGAATGTATTACAAGTCGTCTAGTGAGAATAAATATTACAATTTATCTTCCCATTGCATCCTAAGTGCCTTGGTACACTATCAAAGAATGTTCAAACCATTAAATATGGTGATAGTTCTGATACTTAATATAGGTACAGATCCAATAGCCAACAAGATGAGAGGGGGGGAGGTGAATCATACAAACTTAATCATCCATAAAAACATCAAATTCAACCTCGGTAACATATACTTCAGTAATATAACCAAAACTGTTAAACATGCAAACTCAAAAGCATATAAACATCATAAACCTCATAACACCAGAATTAACGTGGAAACCCAAATAGGGAAAAAACATAGTGGGATTTCGGACCCACTAAGAAATATACTCTTCTAGAGTATGCTCGGTTAAAAGAAAATCTTGTTAAAGATTACAAACACATTGCTAGATGTGACCTGGTTAAGGGATTTCCCTCAGATCTGTTAGGATCTTCACCTTGTTAGAAGTGACCTTGTTAAAGGATTTCAAACACTCAATCAGAATGTCAACTTGCTAGAGGGTTTTACAAATAAGACTGTTAAGTCCACTCGGTTAAGAGATTTTCTATCACTTTCAAAAAATAACAGTAATAAAATCTATCTGCAACTTCACATCTAAAATAGTAAAGCAGATTCCTATTTGTTCAATACAATCTAGACATAGAACTAATCTTGTCTATCTACTGGGCTTCTATACTCTGTTATTCTAACAGGTCTTCAAGCTTCTATGCTCGGTAATCACTATGTAGCATCCCTATGCATACACTTGCTCGCATATATTGTTTATCAACAGTTTCCTATTTATAAACAATTAGGTAACTGCTTAATCTCCTTGATCACATTTCCCATGATCAATCATAGCCATCGGATCTTCGATCTTGTCCAGGTTCAATGCATCTTGCGAACTGAAAATGTTTTACCCCACCTAGGAACTTGCATATTAGTCTTGGAACTTGTGCCAGGGTATTGCGGTTCAATCTGAGTTGTAGATCTTCATGTTGACTTTCTATTTCCTTAGATTCATTAACAAACTTCATTCACGGCTCACCAATCATTGATCAGTTCCAGCTCATTAGCTTCCTTCATTAAATAACGCATGTAACCATTTAATGCATTCTGTTATATCTCGGTTACAACTCGGTAGCAACTCGGTGAATACTAAACTTCACTCGGTAGAAATTCCGCCTTCATTAACTGATAGCGATAACCTTAGGGTTTACCGACTAGGTTCCTTAGGGTTTACCAACTAGGTTCTTTGCTTGATAACATAGTATAGTATTAACCTTTACATTTTACAACATATGTATGATGTTAAAACAATCTAAAACATCATGATCTCATCATTGTCTGACTCGGTACTAGTTTCCCATTGAATACCTTATTCATCCCTTTATTCATCATATTATTTCTTGTGTCTTTTACCGACATCTTTATAATCTTCATATCACACTTCTCAAGATATGGCAACTTCATATTGAATTGGAAAATCAATTTCTTGACATCAATGACAAAATAATAATATCAAGATAGTAAAACATCCTTAATCAGTTATATCCATAATCATCAACAACCTTCTCAAAATCCTTATTGAAATGCCAACAATCTTTCATTGTCTGTTATAATGCAATATTGCCAACAATCTCCCCCTTTGGCATTGATGGAAAAACCAATTGATTTTACCTTAAAAGATTCGGATTGCTGTGATTCTGAAATGCTAAAATGCTCTCCCCCATACATTAGACTTCTCCTGTTTTCAGTCTTCTTTCCAATCTATAGTCTGGTCAGTTTTCTTTTAGTCTTCTCCTCTGATAGGTCTTCTTCCTCTATATAATCTTCTCTCCCTTTGTAGGTCTTCTTCCCCTTTGACAACAATGCCAAAAAGTAAATAACTAAAACATAATTAGTTTCTGTAATAAGTTATTTCCTGCTGTTGTGTATCAACTGAGTCTCGGTCAGAGCATTTGTCTTCAATTCCTATTCCCTGTAATATTTCCTGTATACCTTTAGAAAACATCCTAAAGTGTATAAATAAGCATCAACTCCCAAAAGATATGCGATAGAGTCATCGGATTGAAGCTTTCACCGAACTCGGTCAGTGAGTAGAAGATAGGGGTAGGACCCCTAACTTACTTCTGAGATATTCAAAAGTGTCCCTTGGTAATGGCTTGGTGAAGATATCTACTATTTGTTCCTTTATGCTAACATACTCCAACACCACTTTCTTCTCTTGAGCTTCTTCTCTAAGATAATGATATTTGATAGAGATGTGCTTTGTCTTAGAGTGCATAATAGGATTCTTTGAAATATTAATTACACTAGTACTGTCACAGAATATAGTTACTAGCTCGGTAACTTTCTCATTTATACCTTCCAACAATTGTTTGATCCATGCAATGTTGGTACAATTCAATGCTGCAGCAATGTATTCAGCTTCTACTGTTGACTGTGAAACACATCCTTGTTTCTTGCTAAGCCAACTCACTAGTCTTTCTCCTAAAAAGAAAGCTCCTCCACTTGTGCTTTTTCTGTCATCAATGTTGCCTGCCCAATCAGCATCAGTATAAACTTTTAAATCAAAATCATTTCCTTTCTGATATACTAAGCCATAATCCTCTATGCCTTTCGAGTATCTAAAAATTCTTTTGATTGCTGTCATGTGTGTTTCCTTAGGATCTGTAGAGAATCTTGCAACTATACCTACTGCATGTGCTATATCTGGTCTGCTGTGAACAACATATTGTATCTTTCCAATCATGGATCGCTAAAGTGTCTCATCAATAGATGCAGATTCATCATTCTTTGATAATTTACAGTTGGTAGTCATAGGAGTACTTACTGGTTTTGAATCTTCCATTCCAAATTTCTTCAAGATTTCCTTTATGTACTTGGATTGAGTAATGAAAATCTCATTTTTCATTTGCAATATGTGTAAACCTATAAAATACTTTATCTCACCAATTAATGACATCTCAAATTCTTTGCTCATTTCATTTCCAAAGTTTTTGCATAAAGAGTCATTGCCACAAAATAAAATATCATCAACAAATATGGCTGAGATCAGTATTCCATTTTCATCATTCTTCATGTACATGTTATTGTTCTCACTTGTCCTTATTAAACCAATCTTAATCAAATAAGAGTGCAATCTTTCATACCATGCTCTAGGTGCTTGTTTCAAACCATATAAAGCTTTGTTCAATTTACATACCTAATCTTTATTATTGTCTTCAACAAATCCTTCAGGTTGGTCAATAAAAAATTCTTCTTCTAATATTCCATTCAGAAATGTAGATTTGACATCCTTTTGATATACCTTAAAATTTTTGAAAGCAGCATAGGCCAACAATGTTCTTACTCCCTCAAGTCTAGTAACAGATGCAAAAGTTTCACCATAGTCAATTCCTTCTTCTTGAGCATAACCTTCGCAAACTAGTCTTGCTTTGTTTCGAATGACCTCTCCTTTTTTATTTAGCTTGTTTCTAAAATTCTACTTTGTACCAATTACATTTTTGTCCTTCAGTCTTGGGATTAGTGTCCATGTGTCATTCTTCTTGATTTGATTAATCTCTTCTGTCATAGCATTTATCCAATCTTCACTGTTAAATGCCTCTTTCACTATTCTCGGTTCAAATTCAGATATCAAACATGTGTTTTGTCTCAGTTTGTTCATTGTCATCACTAGATCATCCTTATCTCCTACAATCTAACCTGGTGCATGATGTCTTTTGACATACTTGGCTAATACAGGCTCAGTAGGCTCTGTATGATCTTCTTCATCACTTGGTAACTGGATATTCTCTTCATTTTCTTCAACAGTCTTCTCAGTTGAACATAGACAAATTCATCATAGTCTTCTGGTTCCTTGGAATTTCCTTCATCAATTATTTCTACAAATTCACCAATTTTCACATTTGCACTTTCTACTAATTTGTTAGATGATTTGATCAGACATTTAAATGCTTTGCTTCTAGAAGAATAACCTGGAAACGTTCCTTCTTCACTTTTCTGATCAAACTTGCCATTTCTATAATCTTTGTGAACATGGCATCTACTTCCAAAGATTTTAAAATAACTTACATTAGGTTTCTTATCATACCAGATTTCATATGGTGTCTTCAAAGTACCTTTCTTCAATTGAACTTGGTTCAAGGTGTAAACTACTATGCGTATTGCTTCTCTCCAAAATGTTTGTGGCACCTTCTTTTCAATCATCAGTGTTCTAGCACAATCCACAATATATCTGTTTCTTCTCTTAGCTATTCCATTCTGTTGTGGAGTTCTCGGTGCAGAGACTTGTCTTTTAATACCATGATCATTGCAGAATAAGTTGAACTCATCAGATGTGAACTCTCCTCCTCTATCTGATCTAAGACATTTCAGTTGTCTTCCTGTTTCATTTTCAACTCTTGCCTTGTACCATTTAACATTTGAAAAGCTTCTGATTTTTCTTTTAGAAACATTACTGACATCATCCTTGAATAGTCATCCACAAATAATATGAAATATTTATCACCATAATAACTTTTAACTTTCATAGGACCACAAAGATGAGTGTGCACTAGATCTAAGATTCCCTTAGAAGTGTAAGACTTACTTGTAAAGCTTCATCTTGTCATTTTACCCATCTGGCATCCTCGGCACATAGCATTCTCAGGTTTTTCAAGACTCCGTAGACCTCTTACTCTGTGCTTCTTTCTTATTTTGATCAGATTATCAAAATATACATGACAAAACCTTTTATGCCATAACCAGGTATCATCAATCTTTGCATACAAATACTTATTCTAAGTTGAGTCAAGGTGAAATGTGTTACCTTTTGTTTGTGTCCCGGTAGCAGCTAACTTTCCATTCTTGTCATGAACTTTGACAATTCCCTTATGAAATTCTATTCAGTAACCTGTGTTGTTTAGCTGTGCTACACTCAACAAATTATATTTCAAACCTTCAACCCAATATACATCATTGCATCTTGCATTATAAAGAAGTGTTATAGATCCTTTACCTTTCACCAAACATGGTGCATCATTACCAAATCTGACATAGCCTCCATCATAATCTTCTAATATAACAAACTTGTGTTTATCTGTTGTCATATGATGTGAGCATCCACTATCTATAATCTAAGAATCATTAGTATTTATGTGAGATATTAGGGCTTTTTCTTCATACCTTTATTCATCTGATCCATCTTTGCTAGCCACATAAACTACTTCCTCTGTATCTGTATCATCTGATTTATCATCATTGGATTTCTCATCAGCAATTAAACATGTCTTTCTATCTCTTCTTCTGAAGTCTCACTGTCGTCTGTAATAATTATCTTTATGTCTGTCATCTCGGTAATCTCTCTTTTCAGTAGAATCTTTGTCAGGACAGTTAGAAGCCATATGTCCTATCTTATCATAATTGAAACATTTCAAAGGTAGCTTTCCTTTATACTTACCTTTGCCTCTCGGTAACCTTTTGGCTAATAGTGCTTCAAACTCTTCTTGCTTTCTGATTTCCTCATATAATTTGTGTACTGCCTCCATGTTCTTACGAAATATTTCGATTGCTCCACTGTGATCTCCTTCAGAGTACTTATACTTTCTTTCATTGAAATCATTAGATTCATCAATATGAAAAGAACTAAATGCAGATTCAACTTTATTTACCAAAGATCCATAGTTATCAAAGTTACTTAACTCAAATGCATGTAGCTTACCAATAGTAACATCTAAAGAAACTAGCATATTAGGTACAAACATCAATTCATTGAATGCAGAGACTCGGATTGCATAAGCTAGTAGAAGGGTTCTTAACAACTTACTTGTTATATACTTTTCTTCAATAGTTCCACCTGCTCCTTTGATTTGATTGACAATCTCCTTTAGTCTCCTCCATATACTGATATGAGCTTATCCCACATTGCCTTTGCATCATTGCAGCCTTCTAGATCATTAAACTCTGAATCGGTCAATGCAGATGTTATTTCAATCATTGCTTGAATATGTTCTTGCTTTGCCTTTATGTTTTCCATAGTCAATGGATGGGTGCTCGGTGTGACAAAATCATTCTCTAGATGGTATACAACATATTCTCTAGCTCTTGATAGATGTAGCTTCATCCTTTTCTACCATGTAGAGAAACTTGACTTGTTCAGCTTCGGTGCATCCCTCTTATACATCTTTGGATCTTTAACTCAAGTGCCTTTAAACTTTTCTTCTAGGGTCCAAAGCTCTGATACCAATTGATAGTTCTGATACTTAATATAAGTACAGATCTAATAGCCAACAAGATGAGAAAGGGGGGGTGAATCATACAAACTTAATCATCCATAAAAACATCAGATTTGACCTCGGTAACATATACTTCAATAATATAACCAAAACTGTTAAACATGCAAACTCAAAAGCATATAAACATCATAAACCTCATAACACTAGATTTAACATGGAAACCCAAATAGGGAAACACCACTGTGGGATTTTGGACCCACTAAGAAATATACTCTTCTAGAGTATGCTCGGTTAAAAGCAAATCCTGTTAAAGATTACAAACACATTGCTAGATGTGACCCGGTTAAGGGATTTCCCTCAGATTTGTTAGGATCTTCACCTTGTTAGAAGTGACCTTGTTAAAGGATTTCAAACACTCAATCAGAATGTCACCTTACTAGAGGGTTTTACAAATAAGACTGTTAAGTCCACTCGATTAAGAGATTTTCTGTCACTTTCACAAAATAACAATAATAAAATCTATCTGCAACTTCACATCTAAAATGCTAAAGCAGATTCCTATTTGTTCAATACAATCTAGACATAGAACTAATCTTGTCTATCTGCTAGGCTTTTATACTCTATTATTCTAATAGATCTTCAAGCTTCCGTTCTCGGTAATCACTAAGTAGCATCCCTGTGCATACACTTGCCCGCATACATTGTTTATCAACAGTTTCCTATTTATAAACAATTAGGTAACCGCTTAATCTCCTTGATCACATTTCCCATGATCAATCAGAGCCATCAGATCTTCGATCTTGTCCAGGTTTAATGCATCTTTCGATCTAAAAATGTTTTACCCCACCTAGGAACTTGCATATTAGTCTTGGAACTTGTGCCAGGGTATTGCGGTTAAACCTGAGTTGTAGATCTTCATGCCGACTTTCTATTGCCTTAGATTCATTAACAAACTTCATTCACGGCTCACCAATCATTGATCAGTTCCAACTCATCAGCTTCCTTCATTAAATAATGCATGTAACCATTTAATGCATTCTGTTATAGCTCAGTTACAACTCGGTAACAACTCAGTGAATACTAAACTTCAGTCGGTAGACATTCCGCCTTCATTAACCGATAGCGATAACCTTAGGGTTTACCGACTAGGTTCCTTAGGGTTTACCAACTAGGTTCTTTGCTTGATAACATAGTATAGTATTAACCTTTACATTTTACAACATATGTATGATGTTAAAACAATCTAAAACATCACGATCTCATCATTGTCTGACTCGGTACTAGTTGCCTATTGAATACCTTATTCGTCCTTTTATTCATCATATTCTTTCCTATGTCTTTTATCGACATCTTTATAATCTTCATATCATACTTCTCAAGATATGGCAACTTCATACTGAATTAGAAAATCAATTTCTTGACATCAATGACAAAATAATAATATCAAGATATTAAAACATCCTTAATCAGTTATATCTATAATCATCAACAACCTTCTCAATATCCTTATTGAAATGCCAACAATCTTTCATTGTCTATTATAATGCAATATTGCCAACATATGGAATATAATTTATATGTTAAATTGATTCTTAATTGTAACACTATCCTATTTGACATCATACATTATAAATACACCCATAGGAATCACAAACAAGGTAAAATAATTTCTTTACCAATATGTACTATTTGAATCTTCTCCATGCTCTCATACTCCAAGACACTTGCAAAAGCATCCATGATAACTACCATCAAGAACAAAGATCATTATATCCTCCAACATGCCACTTATGGAAGACAAAGGAACATAATAAAGTGATTTATATCATCTATCACTAGAATATACACTACAATATTTCTATAAATAGAAACATCAAATGCAAATGATAATAAAAGGTTGTAAGTAGATACCTTTCTCATATCATATAGAATAGAAACCACAACAAATTGTAACTTATCCAGGATAACCATACATTAAACCAAGGTACACCATCATAGATATAACTTCATGACATCAACATGTCAGCTCAAAATTATAATTGAGTCGAGCTATATATCCATCCTCCTATCACAAGGTAACATACCAATGCGTAAATTAGCAAACCAAGGAGAAATAACAAGGTTTGCATTAACTCTAATATGTTCATGTGGATATAGGTACTTCACATCGAAGTTAACATAGGGTGAAAGAAACATAATATAATATGCAAATCCTATAAAACATTTGCAATACATATCTTAGTAGTAGTTTCCATAGCTCTCACAAGTTCTGCATACTCAACAATGTAAATACAAACATATAAAAAGAAGAACAAGAAGGAAAAGAACAACAAGAGAATCGATAAATTAAACCATATCCTTTTTCAACACTAACATGTACCAAGCTCTCTAAAGTAAGATATCCTCCACCATTCCTGAAGTACAATGATATTAACATGTAACATTCAAATCAAATGTAAATATGATAGGAATAGATTTAAACCTCTCATACTAAAGGTAGATCAATTAAAATAATCATTCTTGCAATAAGGGGAATATGCCATAAGCTACAAATCATTTTTTGCACTTCTCAAAATAAGTCCTCATAACTAGATCCATATCTCAAGATCAAAACAAGGAGAATACCCTAGGATCTATTTCATAAGAATTCCTAGAATTTCAATATTCAAGACTAAATCATATTAGAAGACAAGACACAAAATAAAATAATACATATAATATTAGGTTGGAAATTCTTATTGGATTCTTCACTTATCATGTACACCAAGAGTGGCATACAAGATTATTATGTATATAAAACACCAAGTAATAAAAGCTTAGAATAAATGATAACCTTCTCAAGTTAGGTCTAAAATGAGTTCACAACCATTATCATGGGTAGGATCCCTTGTATTTCTTATAAAATCATCTTCAAATGTAGCCATCTCAACATAGGATCCCCAAAAGCCTTAATTTTTTTATCAACCATAATTAATAGTGAAATTATTAGTATGCTACACATTTACATTTTGGATTAGAAGAATATGATTTAATAGACAAATTTATGTAAGAACATGCTAGTTGAAAATATGTTATTCCATTGATATTCTAATTTATTTTAGACCAAAACAATAGAAAAAATCACATATTTATATACTTTTCTCCATTATATTCTCCCTAGATTTGATGTGCCTATGATCTAATATATAATTCCATGAAAAAGTAAAAAGAATCATTAACATGAAAAATAATATCGCCAAATTCTTCAAAGGGTGCTGGCATAACGTTTGCTAGTTGTGACTCTATGCCTACGACGGTTGTTGCTCCCTCTTCTGGCACCCTTTTTTCCACTCCAGAAAGATCGGTGTAAAGCATTCAAAGACGTCCAAGCCCTCTTTTGATATGACTCTTCGTTCCCACAAGGCAAAATGAGGGTCTTTGTAGCTGGTTGTTTGGGTTGGTTTTACTGGCCTTGTTGTCTTTTTGGGCAGTCCCCGTCTTTGTTCTCGCTTGATCTATCTAGTCAAGTTTTCAAGCTTCATCTTTATTTTAATCCGATGTAAAGGTTTTTGGGCCCCTTCAAAACATGTTTTCACTTAATCAAAAACAATAAATTTCATGCATTTCAATTAATTAAAACAATGGTTATTCAAATGTCTCAATTTTATAAACGTTAATGTCTATTATAAATCTTAAAAATTTATTTTTACATATAATTTCTAAAATTATAATATCAATATTCATATGTAATATAGTCTCTAATTTCAAAATAAATAAGATTATTAAATAATATAATGAAAAGGAATTACGCAACGTCAAATTTGGAAGAGCTTTCTCACTGGACCCTTGCAAAACAAATAATTATTTAACCACAACCTAAAAAATAAAGTAGGCAACTGATGCATGGTCATCATTTGTACATCTAATATCAAGATTGAATATTTGACAACCTTACCAATTAAATGCATTTCAATCTCTACAAATTTCAAACAAGAAATTTTCCAATGTCTTGAGAGAAAACGTATAAACATCCCTAAATAATTTATACTTTTAATATATAAATACTTGTCTTTATTATCATTGCATATAATTTTGTAATTTCAACACAAATGGTAGGCAAAGGAGTTGTGATGGGCTCTTCATTGTATGCTTGCATTCTTATTCTTCTTATTAGTACTTGTCGTTAGGCAATACTATTGTAATGAATTTTTTCTTTCTACGCTTAAATGGTTATTAAAAGAAATTAATTAGATCAATTGTAAACTAGTATTTTTTTTATTTTTTTAAACTTTGTTACTTTTCTTAAAGTCTACATGCATATTTTTTATGTTTACAAAATAGAAAAATTATTTTTCTTATCAACCATTAGACAATATTGTTTTACGGATTTTTTGGAGGCTTGCTAATTCCATGGACACTTCCATTACATTGTTATGTGACAATTAATTTGAGAACTGCATACTTCAATGATTTACCCATAACTAAGAGAGTCTATATTTTTTTATTTTTTTATTAAAAATACCATCCTCTATTTTATAAAGACCTAGGTTCCAATCTTCTAGTACTTGCAAATAAAATTATTTCAAACCCATTTTGGTAAATAATTTTTTAATTATAATTCAATTATTATAATAATATCATCATAAGATTAATATCAATATTTATATTATATTGTTAATAATAAATATATTAATAATTATATTTATTTAAAAAAATATTATTAAGTGTTATAAATATTAAAATAATATGTTAATTAAATTATAATCTACATTACATATTAATTATTATGAAAATAAAAAAAATTAATTATTTGATTTAGTGAACGATAATTAATTTTTCAACACAAATTTCTTAAAATAATATAATGTTTTTTTAATCTCTATATTTATGACAATTCCAATTATATAAATAAAATTAATTATAAATTATAAACTTTCAACTTTTTTCATTACTCTCTATAAATAGTAACATGGAAATATTGTAATAATTGTTTAACTAAAAATCATATTTATATTGAAAAATATTTCTTATTAATATTATGTAATTATAATTGATAATTCCATCTATATATTAATTTGTTAATAATCAATTGAAATTGACATATTTGTTATTTATATAATATATATTATATCTTAATAAATTTATTATATAATTATATTTATTATTTATTATTGAGATATATTCTTAATTATTAAATATTAAATTAATGAATAATTAATTAGATTTATTTATTTTATTATTAATGCTAAATTATTATTTTTTAATTTTTAAATATCAATGTTAATAATTATCATATTATATCAATGTTATATCATAATATTAAATCAATTCTATAATAATTAACTAGATTTATTTAGTTATGATTAATGCTAATTTTCTTATATTTTTATATTAATATATAAAATTTATATTCACAATTATTCTTATATCAATATTATAAGGCAAGTACTCCCACTTGTTTTTCTTGCCAATCGTTCTTATTTCTTCTCTAGGAGGTAATCTTAGTATTCCTAGTATTTTATCTGGCTTTATTTAGACAATAAGAGAGTGAGAAGATATCATGGAATGATTTACATGAGAGGGGTTTAAGCTCTATTTTAAAGAAGATGGGGTTTTATGAATAAAAAAAATTGTGTTCTAAGATTATTTGAGATCTTTTTCAAAAATAGAGGCATCCTACTTGTTAAATATCTAAATTTGATTTTTATTAAGAAATAGTTTTAGATGGAAATAATTTTTTCTTGCTTTTATTATGCACATACAAAATCTTTTGTTAATTTAATTTCTATTAGAAAAATAGTTTTGGAGGGAAATAAATTATTTTTACTTGTTTTTATTATGCACATACAAAAATCTTATATTCATGAGATTAGTGGTTTAATGAAATTTTTGAGTTTAACAACTTCTTTTGGGAGTTAAATCTCAGCAGCTCCTTCTCCAACTCAAGCTCTATTTTTTAGGAAGGCCCCCTCCAGCAACCTAGCATTATACTTTTCATTAAGTAATTTTTGTTATTTATTATAATTTCATTTCAAAAAATTTTAAATTGCACATGCTTAGTTGATCATTTTTGAAGTTATTTTGGTTTATTTAATAAAAAAGTTTATTAGTTTTGAGATTTAAGTATTATAAAATTAAATTTAATTAATTTTTTTATAGTTTAAATAATTTGAAGAAATGTTAGAATCTTTAAAATATAATTATATTCATTTTATGTTAGCTAAAAATAGATTTGTTAATCTTAAAATGGAATTAAGATGATAGAATTATTAGATTTAATAGATTGTAGAAGGCTTATAATAAAAATAACATTAGTTATATTAATAGATTGAAAACTATAATAAATAAAATTTATCAAACTAATTTTTTTATTAATGAGATAGGACAGAAATGAAGCCCCATTATTTCAGTTTTAAAAAGATAGAATGTAATCAAAAGAAAAACACATTTATTTAAATAGCAGAAATGAGGCCCCATTATTTCAGTTTTAAAAAGATAGAACGTTATCAAAAGAAAACACATTTATTTTAACTAGTAGTAAATTGGGGATGACGTGGCAGAAAAGAAAGGATTCCATATGAAATGAAACCCCATTATTTTAGTTTTAAAAAGATAGAATGTTATAAAAGAAAAACAAATTTATCTAACGAGCAGTAAATTGGGGATGACGTGTAATTGTTGTAATTGTGTCATTCTTTTGCATTCTTTTCCTATTTGATCCCATTTTCTCAAATTTGAATTAGGTCTTCTTGACATCAATCTCAATTATCGTTTCATGATCCTGATCAACTCTTAATTTAATTGGACATCATTTTAACCCTAACCGATGTCAAGATAGTTGTTTTCAATCATTTTCAATATCAATATTGGGTGTGTGCACTAAGATAGTATGCAAAAAAGTGGACACACCCCCAAAAAACATGAAAAAATACAAAACACGGATGGGGTATTTCAAATTTAAAAAACTCCATATAGAAGTTTAGACTCTTTTTGCCAAGCTTGACCAAAGCTAAACCATGTATGGGGTTTAAAGTATACTAATTGCATATGCAGTTTAGAAACTAAAACCCCGTACGTAGTTTTAGTTTGTAAAATACATACGCATTTGTATATCAATAAAATTTAAATTAGTAATATGGACTTGTATGTAGTTCATTTAGCGTTCCATTAGGTTTTTTGGTAGGATATATACATAAGATATAATATTTCAATATAAGTGGCATTTCTCTTTGTCTTTTATGTTTCTTAGATATTGTCAAGATGTTTGAGAGTGGTTCCAGATCTCTAAGAGTTATAATGAAGATTCTAGATTTTTGAGTATTCTTATAAATTTCAAAGTTAGTCAAATTTTAGTAATCAGCATGCTCATATTAGTATTAGCTCTCTCATCTCTTCCCTACATTCTCCCTCTCTCTTCCTCAACCCCTACCTATTTGTCTCTTAAACCTGTCCCTCTCTACTTTCTTACCTATCTTACGTATCTCTCCCTCTCTTTCTCATCTCCCTCACCCTCTTTCTCTCTTTTGTCTATCTCTCTCTTTCTCTCCCTCTCAAATATCTCCATCTCTCACTATCTCCCCCTCTCTTCGGTGTCTCTCTCTCCCATTATCTCTCTCTCCCTCCCCCTCCCTTTCTCTTCCTCTATCAAGTATTTTGTTCCCTATAACTCTCATTCTCTCTCCCCGTGTCGATCCATTCCTCTTTCTCTCAAGTCTCTCTCTCTCTCTCTCTCTCTCTCTCTCTCTCTCTCTCTCTCTCTCTCTCTCTCTCTCTCTCTCTCTCTCTCTCTCTCTCTCTCTCTCTCCTCTCCCTCTCATTCTTTATCTCTCTATCCCAATCTCCCTTTATTTTAGGTGTATCTTTCTCTCTCTCTCTCTCTCTCACTCTCTCCCTCTCTCCTCCCCCTCCTTCTCTCCCTTTCTCATTACCTTTCTTTCTCACTCTCTCTCTTTGTCCCTCTCTTTGTACTTCTCTCTCTAGTCTCTTATACTATCCTTCCATCCCTTCCTCTCACTCAGACTCTCTCTATCTCTCACACTATCTTTCTCTCTCTCTCACCTCCCCTCTATCTACCTCTTTGGTCTCTATCTTTCTCTCTCTCTCTCTCCCCCTCTCTTAGATGTCTTTATCCCATCCTCTCTCTCCAAGTCCCCTTCTCCATTCTTCCCTCTATCTCTATCTCTCCCTCTATATCTCCCTCTATCTCCCCCTTTCCATCTCTCTCTCTTTATCCATCTCTCTCTCCCCCTCTCTTTCCATGTATGACATGTGCACGACACTTCTAAATGAATTATTAAGCAATCTAAAGAAGAAAAATCAGGACAAAAAGCATACTTTTAAATATGGTACACTCTTTTTTTTCCTGGCATAATACTTCTTTCAAGAGATACCCAGTATAAATGGGAAGGTCCAATGGGCTTATGATAGACCATTGGCCATTCAGATCAAGGAAGGTTTGTGGGGAATTGGTGATGGTACTATGAGAATATCTTCCCTCTTGGGATACTTCCAAACCTCCCAAGCCTCAATGAAAAATAGGGAAATGTTTCCTAAGCAGGTTGTTGAGAAGTATGAGCAAACCATTTTATTTATGGTGGATAAGGATAAATGCTTGATTTAAGTAGTGGAGCCCCAAATTGTCTGGATCATGTCCATGGGGTATGAAGTTGACTCTGTTATACTTGAAGGTTATGAAAAACATCTCTTGAGTCAACCAATGTATCCCAAGGATGGGAGATTTGAGACATTCAAAGAAAAGGACCTTAGTTTGCACCGGCAATTCACTACTCTTGCCCAGAAGAGAAAGGTATCAAAGATGGCAGAAGAAGTAGCTACTTAGATGAGATTCACCAAGGAGGAGGTGAAGAAGGCTAGATAGAAATATTCTCAAAAGGAGGCAACTAATTAAATTCTTTCTTCAATGGCACAACCTGTAAAGCTTACCTCGTCCGGATAAGGTGTGTCAAAACAAAAAGAAAAACCTAAAATAACATATGTTGTTGTATCTTTGGTGGACTCAAAAATGTAATCTAAGGAAGAGGCAAGAAAAGAAAAGAAAAGAGGTAATTTTGTCAAATAGGTGAGAAATGCCCAAGACGGTGGAGCTTAGCCCACCAAAAAGATCAAGTCAAATCCTGCTCCCTCCGGAAGACCCGAAAGAAGTAGATAGGTCAAAAGTCAATTGGACAAGGACCTCAAATTTTGGAATATAGAAGGTAAGAATAAAATAATTCCTCCACTATCAACAAACTAGCTGACATATGAGATATCAATGGATTGAAATTTGAAGAATCTTCATGCAAATTTTGACAGTTTTGATGGCGGTCATCAAAGAAAGGTAGAGGAAGCCGAAGTATTGTATTTACATAGTTATAGTAAGACATTGATTGACTTAGAGAAGTCCACTCCGAAGGACCTATATAGTATTATAGATGCTAGAAGGATGAATGGAAGTAAAATGGATAAAGAGATGAAGGAGAGAGCACTTGTTAATAGATATACATGTATAACTCATGATGAAGTTAACAAATTGCTTGAAGAAGCAAATAAAAAGGAATTCAAAAGTTAAAATAGAATAAATAGGATAATGATTGGTAATGTTAAGGAGGTGAGGAAAGAGAGAGGAAATTTGGAAGAAGATAATTGAGAATGACCCTCTGTATAAGTATGCCTTTAAATCATCTCATTTGAATGACAAACAAGGTGATTCCAGAAGTCAGAAGTTTGAAACTTATCCTAAGGATCAACCAAAAGACCAAGGTAACACAACAGTTGATGTTGAGACTGGTGACAATTCTCTAGTGACTGATAGCACTGCAGGCCCTGAGATTCAACAAAAGGATGCTAGGTTAGGAGAAGTTGAGATAGCTAAGGTGGACAACGGCAAAGGTATAGTCGAACCAGAATTTTCCACTCCTCTAGTAATAGGGATTTCACCCCAGATCAATCTTGATGGGCTAGTTGATCCTGGTAAGTTATCTCTTTTAGAGAAGCTTATGCTTGCTGCTATAGTCCAAGCTCAAGCTAGCCAAGACTAGGTGAAATATGAAATTGAAGATAAAAAGCTATTTTTCATGTCTATTGATGTTTCACTGAAAGTGGCTACAAATGTACAACTAGATTCAGATAATAGCCCCTTCTGTAAATTGATTCAGTTGATTAAGAATGTAAACAACAATTTTGACTCTTTGGAGAAAATGGCTACACATAAATTTTTGGACAGATTTAAGGAAGTGGGAAAACAAACATTCTTGAAAATGATTGAAGATGAAATGGTGACATTGAATAAGAGACTGCAGACCATTTCAAACACATTGTCAAAAGACAGTAAACTATATAAATCTTTTCTCATTTTTCCTAAATTCACCTTTGATATTGACAAACAAATAATGACTGATAGGACAAGCTCACAAGTACCTTACAATCTTTTGATCTAATATATTTATATATTTTTCACCATTATATTCTCCCTAGATTTGATGTGCCTATGATTTAATATATAAATCCATGATAAAGTAAAAAAAATCACTAACATGAAAAATAATATTTTTCAAACATGGGGTAATTTATATATCAAATTTCAAGGTGCACATCGGAGTAGAATTTATAAATGATAAAGGTTATATTGAAGTATTATGAACAATTGCAAGATGTAAAAATACATTTGTATTTCAAACCTTAAAAATTTAAATAATTAGTAGAAAAGTATTATATAATATAGTTTCTATATAAATTTGTTTGAAACCAATAACACTGAAATGGGGGGGTGATTCAGTGTTATACCAAAATAGTAGATTTTAGCCTTAACAAAACAATCATACACCAATTGATGTACTGGTATAAACAAAATTGAAAGAAGTAATGCAAAAAAAAAGCCAAACACATAAATGAGAATCATAACACATAGATTTATATGTGGAAAACCTCAAAGAGGAAAAACCACGGTGGGATTTGTGACCCACAATATCAATTCATTGGCCATATGAAGATATATTACAATATATGAGGGGCCTGCACTTGTAGGAAGACTTACAACCTAGAGCACACTACTCAATCACAATAAGAGTCTCACTGACTACATAAAATTCTAGACAACAATCCGGAGAAGTGTGAACTGCTAAGATAGCATCTCCTATGCTAGAATAAAGTTCTGGTTTAAGCTCTGTCTCTTTCGATCTGAAGCCCTAAACCCCTTTACCGAAAAAATCCTTACAATAAATTCCTCACATACAAAATCTTTGATATATTTCACATTACATTACATTCGCATCATGATCCATTACATCCATATCCTTAATTTATCAAAATGATCTAATTAATCTGCCCTATATACCCTATACAATTTTTATGCCTTATGTTAGCTTACAAATATATATACAATATTAGTTTACATGTCGACCAGATAACATAAATATATAAGGATTAAAATAAATTTCTGATGCCGGATCTAAGATATGTTAGCCTCCAATACCAATAACCTTTACTATACCATGTTGGCCTTCATTGTCGATGACCAAAGAAATCTTCTGTCTACCGGTGTTGGTGTCGGTGTAGAGTCTATGAAGTGCCTATTGGTACACCATATGAAGCCAGAACCCAAAATCATGTTGCCATCAATGAAAACATAGTGAAACCAATAAATAGAGTGTGAATTGCCAACAATCTCCCCCTTTGGCATTCATGGCAACACTCATGAAAAAAGTGGTCATGGTATAATCTATCGGTTTCATCAAGCCCTGCTCCCCCTGAGCTGAATTTGCAAAATACTCCTTATTTCCAAAACTCAAAATACTCTGTAACTCCCCCTAATGTATGCAATTCTTTTTCACATCTGTACTATTCCCCCTTTGACATCAATGCCAAAAAATTTAAAAAGAATGTCAAAGAATAAGAACTGTACATTGAATACCTCAAAAATTGTCTTATCGAAGCTTGACCAATTTCAAAAAATTCGGATAACCTTTCTCTAGTAATTCTAGATAAGTATCCCAGTCGATTTTGAATCTCCTCTGATTATTTATCCTTTATTACCTCCTCACTTGCACCGGTGGCTTCACCACCTAGTGCAGTCTATGCAACTGTCAGTTTCTCTCTAGGAATAGTATCCTCAACCTATACATTACTATCCTATACAATGTTATCTTGTTCATTCCCAGTATTAAGCAATGTCTCAGTGTTTGTCTATAGAATTGTGTTTACCAGTAGCTCAATTTCCACTATCTTGATATTTTTCAAAACTAAGGATGGAGTACCCAGAAGCCCTTTTTCTTTACCTTCAACTGGTGTATCTATAGTATCAGTTTTGGTCTCTGGTGAAGTATAGAGTCCTCTGTGTTCTCCCAAAAAATTGATCCATTCTTTCTGTGTTTCCTTTATTACTTCATTCATTCTCTCTAGCATCAAGCTAGTTACTCTATGTTTACTATTGAAAAACTTTCTATCAGCAGCCTCAATTGTCTTTTCCATCTCATCTAAAGCTATAGTAACACAGATAGCTAAAAGTTCTTACATTTTAATGTGTTTATATTCTTGCATAGCAGATAATCTTCTAGCATCTGACATTTTATATAACTCAATCGGTATTTGATTTTCTAACTCTATTAATGCTTTCTTATAGATATGTAAGTATAAAAGGACTGCTTCCTCTACCTATCTTTGTTCATCAACCTCTAATTAATCATAATAAAACTCAGCATTCTTCAACATGCCATCTTTAGTTATTTCATGAACAATTTCTACGGAAGTTTTGGGTGGTGATAGGACCTTCAATTTATGTCTTGCAAAATTTGGTGATCCTAGTTTTATTTCACCCTTGGTCAATTTATCAGGGTTTAGGGCTTTAAGACTTGTGTATTTTGTGATTAAAAGGTGGTTTGAAAGTGAGTTTTTGGTCCTTGATATATGTTGTTGTTACCTTTTTCTCACTTAAAATCGAGGGTACCCTTTCCATGAGTGGGGCCATCTTATTCTCTAGGGAAAATGTTGGTTAACCGGTTCATAAAATATATTTCTCTAAGTCAAGTGCATAAAATTCCTACTGTCGATCCCGTTCTAAACATTTATGCCCACGCTTATATTTTCTTAAGTCTGACAAATACTAAATACCCTGACCATCTATTAAAGAAAGGATAGACCGAACGGCTAGTGCTTCCCTGTGATCAAAGATGTGAGGATTTTCATGAACGCAACATCACAAGATTATGTCGTGTATTATCAGCAAAAACCAGCAGAGTTAGTAGCACAAACAGTTGAAGGAATTTTAATACCGGTTCGCAGGTGGTAAAGGTCGATCTACTAACAGTCCCATAAATTTGCACATGCTCAGAATGGATGAGGATGTTTTATCCTAAGGAAAAAGGTGCTTGATTTTTAATTCCAAGAAGAGTCAATGGGAAGTATGCTAGGTGGTAAAATTTGAGTAGATCAGATGACCCTTCTATTCCCACAATGGAAGTTGCAGGGTGGTTACAGACTGTGGCATCGTGCGATGATGTCACGTGTCTTGAATTTGCCAGAAAGACCTACAGTGGGGCCACTGATGGAGTTCAACAAGAAGATGAGGTGATCCTGATGTATCACAATTTTATGGGGCCCTTGATACAGATGAAAGAACAAGTGATGAGTCAACAAGGAGATGATCGTTGGATTGGCCAACTAGGAGGATGATTGACTGCTAATTTTCAAACGTCTTAATTGCAAAGCTAGGAGTCGTTGTCTTGCTCGCATGAATATTAATGGTGGACAAGACATTTGTTTCCTTTCCTAGATGATAATTAAAAGACTCTTAAAGGTTTTTCATTCACAAAAGATTTAATAGAAATTTTGAAGAATTTTCTATTGCTAAAGGAGACTTAAGTGACCCTCTGCAACAAAAAATTGTCATTTCTAGCAAAAATCAAAAGAAGTAGTTTATCTGAGCTCTCCTTATTTTCTTGAAACAGATTTATATTACAAAAGGAAAATTCAATTTTTTCCAGGGTTAAGAGGCTAAGCAGCGAATTGTGATATTTGTTTGAATTTACTCTAAATATTTAAAAAAACTTGTGATAAGACCTAGTTCTCTTTCCCACACTTGGAAATATATTAGAAAGCCATAGTTGTAGAATATGGATCCCTCATGGAAACATTCAGTGGAGTTGGATTATATGAAAATAAATCTTTATGATGATTTCTTGGACCAATTAAAGCCTTCTACAAATGATAAGAAATAGGGGCAAAGGTTTGTTGATGGGAAAACACTGGGGTAAGGGTTAACTGACAAAACATTTCATTTAGCGGATACTAATATACTGGTAATTGGGTTAGAGATTTTGAAATTATGGTATGGACAAAGGAAATTAAATTCCCCATTATCTAGTCCTTGGCAGTACGACTTGGGCAAGTTAGTAGTATGGGGTGTTTTTATGGATGTCGATTTGCTTAAGGTTGTTGTAGACAGATATGACCCAGTTTCAAGGGTTATCAGGGGAAATGATTGGGAGATTCTGTTAACCATCAGAAGGGAGGAGTTTCAAGAGATTTTTGACTTATATGAACCATCCCCTAGCCCAGTATGAGTAGATTTAAATGAAAAAAAGGAAGAATATAACACGATGAAGGAATTCATTAGAAAGAGTTTCCTTCCAATGGGCTTAGCCAGAGTGGGAAGTACAACATACCATATCGGTCCTAGTTCAGAAGAGTTGTTCCCAATTGGTGCTTTCACTCCTTACTTCCAGGCTACATTCTTCTCTTTATGCCAAGTATTGGGTTTTAGTCCCATTACAGTGATGTCGCCTGATTTCATGTACATGTCTATGCAGATACAACATCTAGATTTTACAATAGTTTTTGACTTTGCCCCTTATCTTGAGGAAAAGATCCATGAGGGGTTATTAGAAATTTAGAGTCGGGTTGTTGGTGTTAAATTCTCCTGGTATTATATACTTATGCATATGTTCCTTTGAAAGAATTCAAATTATTTTGACGGTACCGTGAACCTTAGAAGGACAGTAGATAATCAGGAGATTCCAATATAGCTTTGGAGCACAGACATGTCATGGGATAAACAAGAGGCTAGCTATATAAGATTTGATAACAACTTTGCCTCTAGGTTAGGACAAAGGTCAATAGTGAATTCACCAAGGATTCCTAAAGAATTGCATGATTTTGTGAGACCCAAGGAAAGGGTGCCTCTTCCCAGAATTGAACATGATTGGGAACACTTTATCTCATACTCTGTTAGTACTATAATTAGAATTTATGGTTTTTCTGGACAACCTCATGTACTGCCTTTCAATTTTCCTCTAAGAATGGCTCTTGCTGAGGTAATGTGCAAAATTGGATGTATTCGGGATAAATAATTGAAAAATAAAGGAAAGGGGTCAATTTTCTTGAATTACACCACTATCCCTTACTTTGTGATTACAAAGGGAGGACATGAGCACTTTGACAAACTATTTGCTCCATACCATTTAGGGGTAAGTATAGTTATAAACAATGATCCTGAAGGTTTTTACAACATTTTTAGAAAGAGAATAAGAGGATCTATGTTGCCCCATGTGCATAATTTTCCTAAGGACTTTATCAGGAATGAATTTGACCCCAAGATGCAGGAATGGAGAAAGGAGAAATGGATAACTTTTAGAAAATCATGGGCTACTATTCAAAAGATGGATATAGAATATGATCGATTAAAGGATTTTTCTCCATTCTATACCAAGATTGAATATTTTATGAAATTTCTTGATGAATTAATGAATGTCTTAAGGGAGAAGCTATCTAGACTTGAAGAAGTTCATGGCTGACAACTATTAAGCTCATAACATCCTATATCCTAGAGAACAAGTGGTGTGGTAGCAGAGAGGCCTATTCAGGAATCTCCTCACAAAAGAGTTAGCGAAGAAATAAGTGAAGAAGAGTATAGTAGCAATGATAGTGGGAGATTGATAAGGAGAAAGGGTAAGAAAATAATGAATTCAGAGCCTTTCCCCAAGATACCAACTAAACCTCTTCAAGGAGTCAGGATCATTGATCTTGAAGATTCTAATAGAATCCCCTCGCCATCAGCTATATCTGTCTCACCAGTAAGGCAAGATGAAGCTTAGGTGGAGGGAGACAGGTTTGTTGCAATTAGTATGGAAAATGAAGGTTGAAGGATACAAAGGAAGGATTATTGAGAGGAAGGCCCAAAGGCTAGATAGATTGGACCAAGAAATCCAAGAGGAAGTAAAAAGTTAAATGAAGGAAAAGTTCAAGGAAATCACTGCTGATGAGGGTAGGAAAATTATAAGTCAAGCTGGAGTCTTGATATTGCCAAAATGGGATATAGTAGATGCAGTGTCATTTGATGCTATTAGGAAATCAAAGGAAGAAGAAGCAGGGTTAGCATTAAGAGGATTAGACTTTGCAGATGATTATGCAACCTTGGCTATATGGGCATTAGAGGAAGGACCTAGGAAGCCCGATATCAGTGATTTAAACCCCAACTTGAGAGGAAGTTTAATTATAAAGAGAGAAGTTGATACATCAAGTGTAGAGGCTACAAAATTGAATGTTGATGTTGCTGAGCTGGCACATGAGAGTGCAAAAAAGAAATTTTCAAAGAGGGTTGAGTTGATGAAGAAATTTGACAAACTTTTTAATGACTATAATGCATCTCAGAAAAAATGTGTGGAGTTGCAAATGAGAGTGCAACTCCTAGAACAAGGACAAATAAAGGTCTCATATCCTACCCTTGCAAGACCGTCTGAGCTATCAACATCCAGGTCGCCAGCTATGATCCAGAAAGAAGAAAGAACTCAATTAAATATAAGTACTAATATCCCTGCCATGGTATTAGTCCCTTACGATGATGATGATGAGCCTGATACTTAAAGATCGACTGAACCAAATGAGTCTCAGCTTCAGGAGAAGATTGTTGAATTAGAGAATGAATTAAAAGAATCAAAAAAAAAATTAGCTGAGGAGCAGAAGGATATAGTTAGCTCTGTGCTAACTCATTTAAATGAGAAAATTGAAAGCAAGTTAAACAAGATTCATGCTTTATATTCTTTACTTTTTGATGCTATTCAAAAGTTTAATGATGATAAAGAAGTGGCAATTCCCTTGTTTATAGAGTGGTTACAAAGGTGAAATGAGCTTAGAATGATGTCTATGGCCTCTAAATTTTATACCGAAAGGCCACATACACTCCAACCAACATATTTGTTGGTGAAATCAATGCAGGAATCCTAAATTCTACTAGAAAATATAGTAAGAAAGATAAGGGAGTTGATGCAAAGTTTTAGTAAATTAGAACAAAGTCTTCTGCCAGATATTGAAGATAGAGAAGGGGCAGCTAATTCTTTGTAGTCTTGGAAATAAGAGGCAGTGAAATTAATCAACACCTAGGTAGAAATGATTTCTGATGGGATAAATATAAATATGCTAGAAGATAGTATGGATAAGACAATTGCTACAGAGCTATTTTTTGAAACTTTTGAAAGAGAGGAAAACCAAGTAGTCGTTAAGTATATTCCATATAGGGAAAAAGTAGATGAAGTAATGAATTTCAATTGGCCATCCGATGAAGACTATGACATGTGGAGTGGCATGTATTTGAATGATGAATAGAAAGCCATAAATTGTTTGAATAACTATTTTTGTTTTCTAGTGACAGGTATTTTGCAACCCGTAAGACAGGATGGGGGTAATTTTCATCATGAGTTTTGAACAAGGCGGATGCAGTTTTTGATCCAGTATAGGCAAGTTTGAGGATGATTGTTTTGTATAATAGAATGTGGTTATGCATAGTCATTCTTAGATGACAGGTGTCTCCTCTGGCCTGAGGCTTGTTTTTCTCCCTTGTTTTTATAAAAGGGAATTTAGAGCTATGAGAAGGGGTTTGGAATTTTGGTCCCTTATATGTTCCGAATTTTTGTTTCTAAATAGAAAAGTCTAGGTGAAACAAAAGGATTGTAAGAGGTCATTTTAGAGAGCAAAAAATAGAAAAGAGTCTTGTATCTATGATTTTTGCAGGTTCTTGAAGGAGTTATGTATGGATTGTATTCTTATAGAGACAACAGAATTAATCAATGAATATATGATTCAAACTCATTTCTCTCCAAAGTATTGTTCTATCATGTTTTGAATGCGTATTATCAAGGATTTTATCATTCATTGCACTATTGTGGTGTATGTAACTTTTTGTTCATGCTTTGGTCTAATAGGTCAATTAAATGCTTGAATAAAATTGCAAAGTGATAGAGGTCTTTATAGGGATTTTGATAAGTATTTTTGGGTGGGGATTACAAATACGGTATATTGTAAGGTAATATTATCTCTGGTTAAATTTTGTTACATAAATTCTATCAAAAGTACAGTCTAATGCAGTATGAATTCATGTACCCAATGGAATAAGGCACTAATCATAGTTAAATGAGTGCCTAGGTATTTATTTACTACTCAATATCACCACTAGTTTGCTATGACTTTTTGAGCATCAGGATACTTTCATTTTATATGAATTTTATCATGTGTTAGTCATCTCATGATCCAAACAGGTTGAGGATCACTGAGGAATTGGCCATTCCTGAGCCTTCTCCCTTATTGTTGAGTCCTTATATGAGATTATTTGCTTTATTTTATGAATGATTTGTGAGTGTGGCGTAAAATCAAAAATAAGCATAGGGATGACCCTCCCTATTATTTCAGACCCTAAAGCATAGAAGGATCTGGCATCCTTTTCATTGTTCATCCAAGTCTGAAAAATTAAATAATTGGAAGTGGCTTTCCATAAATATTTTTCAGGAGAAAAGAACTTGGTCTCTACCTTTGAGTTAGTGCAAACCTATTTTTGAGCACCAACAAATGGTATGATATTTACATTACCAGTCTCAAGTGCTAAATCAATTTCACTCTTCTTCTTCCTCTTGCTAGTACATGATACAGCTGTAGGTGTGACCTTAGGTGCTTACTTCTGAGCCAGTAACTTGATTGTGACCTTTCTAACCAGTTGCTTCTTTTCTTCCACCTTAGGTTCTTCCGGTTTCTTCCTAACAACCCTCTTGAATACTAATGGTGTGTCACTCTCTGACTTAGTAACAAATTCAATATAAACTACCGGATCCTTCCTCTTCTTCCCTTTCTCTGGGACAACATCAATAAGTGCCTTTATGTCCTTTGAGACCTCCTATACAAATTCACTTTCCTTTCCTTCTTGTTTTTCCCTTTTCTTCTGGTTTAACTCTATTTCAACCTCTTGAGTTTTTTTGTTGTGCAGTTCCACAGGGCTTCTCCACCTTATCAATTTCTGCATCAATCAAAAATTTTGCATAGGCATCAAAGATTAATGCATCTACCTCATAGACCATTTCCTCTATCCAAATATTTCAGGGCTTGACTACTTCCATGAGAGTCACATCCTTCTTAACCATAAAACATATGCCAGCAAAGTATTTCTCTACTATATGCTCAAGTATTCTTACTCTAGACCTAATAGATTTTTTAAAATCCTTGAAATAACCCCATATCTTATCATCTCTTTGACTTCCTATTGCACCAATTGATTGTTTTAATTGTCTTCCTACTAGAATTTCAAAAGCCCACTATTTCCTACCAGAACTAGGTGTATCATTTAGAAAATATAGCATCAAGCAAACTAACAAATTTCCATACTAGAAGGTGCCCTTCTTCTCACCTTTAATCTTTCCTAAGTTGATTAATAATTTATCAAGCATCTAACTGCAAATATCTAACTTAAAATTTTCTCTCATCATCTTATATGCAACCAAAATACATGAACTGAAAACAAAATTCAATTGGTTTGACTAAGTTACCTTGTATCTTATAACCATGTTTCCGAACTTGATGTCGGTGTCGGTGATAGTGCTCACCTTCATCAATCTCTTGTTAGATGTCGCGCTAGTGATTTTCCTCACAAAGTCATTTGACACTTTCTTATCGGGATGTTTCCCTACCAATGACAAACTAGTAATTGCCCAGATGGCTTCCTTAGTGATTTTATAAGGTCTGTCCAACCATATGAATTCCCCATAAACTCTACTCAATACATATATGATTATTTCATCCTCAAAGTCTAGAATATCCATAATATCTGTAAACCCTTTTTCTTCAATGTGTTGATATGCCAGTGAAAGATACCGGATCTCTCTCAGAACATTTCCATGCTGGATAATCCTCTTCAATATCTGGAACATCTTCCAGAACCTCTTCTCGGGGCATATGCATCATCTTCATGAATTTTTCCTACCCCTAAGGCATTTGTCTTAGTTACCGGACGAGCTCACTATCGGTGTAGCAACAACCTCTTCTGCTAGATAGGTAACCGAGACATTCCTATCTGATGATTGATCTTCAGTCTTCCTAACCCATCTCTGAGTGTGAAAATGCTAGATTTTAGTAACCTTCTCTTTCCATTTTTTATTTGATCTTCCATTACTAACCGATGGATTTTTGTTTCTACGAAACTTAGCAATATGTCCAACTTCATTGCATGCATAACATGTAACATTGTTCTTTTGAATTGCTTTTCTAAAACCAGGGAAATTGCTTGACCTGCAATGATTAGCCATATGTCCAAATTTTCCACAAGCATAGCATTTTACATTCATTTTACAATCCTCTATCTTATGGCCAAACTTATTGCATTTAGAATATTTACTCGGAGTAGAATCAAGGTTCTGATTTGCTCTGTTTCTACATTGTCTATCCATGTGACCAAATCTATTATAAACAAAATATCTACCATTGAATTTATAAGCATTGAATTGTCTTACCAGTGCCTTATGGCTTTGATTATCATTAGCAATACCAGAACTCTGTCCATTCTCAAATCCAAGTCCACTGGAACCTCAAATTTTCCTTTGTGTCTTCAATAATTCATCAAATTGTGTTGAGCTAGTCTTGAATTTTTATTTGTATTCACTTGCAGCAGTTAAATCTTCTCTTGGTATCATCATTCATCTCACAAGATCTTGCTCATTACTTTGGGATTGTACCAAATCAGTTCTCAACATATCATTTTCATGAATCAGCCTATCACATTCTTCAAACTTGTTCTTTAGGGATACAACAAGATTTTCTTCCTTTTTCTTTCTGTCCTCAATCTCCTTAGAAATTCTCACAGTCAGTTTGCATTTCATTCTTCATAACCATGTTCTCCAAACTTAATTTCTGACATTGTTCCTTAAGTGCATTTTTCTCTTCATCATCCTGATTTTGTAAAAGTTCTTTCCTTCTATCTTGAACAGATGATAACCTCTCTTGTAGGACAAGAATGAATTCCTTGGCATAATTCAATTCATCTTGTAGCTTTAAGTTCTTCAACCTTTCAGCATCATAATCTTCAAGTGCGATTTCAAGCTGCTTCTCCAAAGCCATATTCAATGATTTTGGTTTCATGATCTTCCTCAAGCTATTAAACTTCCTACAAGGCACAAGGCTCTCATACCAATTGTTGGAAACCAATAACACTGGGAGGAGGGGGGGTCAATCATTGTTATACCAGAATAGTAGATTTTAGCCTTAAAAAAAATTCATACACCAGCCAGTATACCAATATAAACCGAATTGAAAGAAGTAATGCAACCAATAAGAAAAACACATAAATGAGAATCATAACACACAGATTTATACATGGGAAACCTCAAAGAAGAAAATCCACGGTGGGATTTGTGACCCACAATATCAATTCACTGGCCATATGAAGAGATATTACAATATATGAGGGCCGTGCACTTTCAGGAAGGCTTACAACCTAGAGCACACTGCACAATCACAATAGGAAGCTCACTGACTACATAAAATTTCAAACAACAATCCAAAGAAGTGTGAACTTCTAAGATAGTGTCTCCTATGCCAGAATACAGTTCTCGTTTAAGCTCTATCTATTCCAGTCTGAAACCCTAAACCCCTTTACCGGAATAACCCTTACAATAAATTCCTCACATACAAAATTTGTTTGATATATTTCACATTAGATTACATTCGCATTACATTCGCATTATGATCCATTACATCCATATCCTTATTCTATCAAAATGATCTAATCAATCTGCCTTATATACCCTATACAATTTTTTATGCCTTATGTCGGCTTACAAAGATATATACAATATCAGATTACATGTTGGCTATATAACATAAATATATAAGTATTAAAATTAATTGACGATGTTGGATGCAAGATATGTCGGCCTCCTAAATTGATAACCTTTACTATACCATGTTGGTCTGCATTGCCGGTGACCAAAGAAATATTTTGTCTGTCGCCGGTGTAGAGTCTGTGAAGTTCCTGTTGGTACACCATATGAAGCCGAAACCCAAAATCATGTTGTCATCAATGACAACATAGTGAAACCAACCAATAGAGTGTCAATTGCCAATAAAATTAAAACATATATTAGTCAAAATTCATTTAAACTAAAAATAAATAGTTCTAAATTAAAATAAATCAATTATTCATAATAAAAATTAAGTTAATAAAATGAGTCTTCGGACATGTAGTGTCATGGTTAAAACACTTCGTTGGTGAAGAGGCCACCATGGTTCAAATCCCTGCTGGGCCTTTATGCTCGCAAGGCCTTGTGCCTTCGCTGGGCCGTTGTGCTCTTGGATTTGAACAAGTGAAGTGTGGGATGAGGTCCCCCATTTGTGGCCTCACTGGTTCATAGCTCTAGGTCAAAAGTGATTACCTCTTATTTAAAAAAAAAAAATTTAATAAAATGACTTTTTTAAGTAAAAAGTTAGTTAGAAATTTAATCTATAGAATAAATATTAAGTATGATTTGGGAATTTTCAATAGCATGTCTCTTCATCATTCAAAATAGTTGACCTCTAATAATAAGGAATCTCATGTATTTCAATTAATTAAATTAATGGTTATTCAAGTATCTCAATTTTATAAAATCTAATGTCTATTATAAATGTTAAATCATTACTTTTACATATAATGTTCATAATATTAGAAATGGGCTAGAAGTGTACAAAAAAACAAAGCAAGGAGAAAAATAGAATAGAATAAAAGAAAGACAATTTTTTTTTCATCAATCCATATTTTTCATTTATTCTAGTTTGATTACAAGTGCCTCTTTTTTATGGAGGTCTTAAATGTTTCTAGACTTCATCACATGTAGAAATGTGTTGGAGGTAGATGAAAGAAACTTCCAAAATTATGAACTTTTCTTTAATGCTACATATATTCTTGCAAAGTGCATGATATGGAGATAACTATATGGTTGGGGTAGTTGGGATTACTATCTCCAACACTTTCCCTTAATCACAACTCCCATGGATATTGTAGCACTCATAATTCTTAGATTTATTTGTCAATTTTTCTTTTGTCTTTAATGATGCCTACAGACTTTCCCAAATTATTTCTTTGCAATGGTATTTTATTGTTTGTTGGGGTTCCTTAATTGCTGCGGAAATATCCCAAACTCTTTGCTTTCAAGTTGTCAAAAACATCATGAAACTTAATGCATCTTCACAATATGTAAATATCTTGCTAGACAATGATTTCTTTTTACTCAAAACACTAGTTATTGCTTTTGAACATCCAAAAATTTCATGACTCCTATTAGTCTTCACACATGAAAATTTGTAGAACCTTTTGAACACACCTATAATATTTTTCCAATTAGGTGCATAAGTCCATCCATAATCCATTTTTATATAACCTACCATAGATTCTTTCTTCCATTCTTAATTATTTTTGGTGACCTTCTCTGTTAAAATGAGAACATTGATTTTTGTTAGGAATTGCATGCAGAAAATATCAATTATATGCGTATAAAGATTAAATAGATCAATAAAAAAGCACATAAATAATACCAGAGAGGAGACAATTTTAACGTGGTTCGCCCAAACGTGGGCTATGCCCACCAAACAGAGAGTCCAATATTATTATCAAATCAATTACAACTAGCAATCCCTTGCAACTTAATACTGTTGCAAAATTCTACAATTTTTTTTGTAGAAAACCCTAACCCTTAACCATTTTATAAAGACACGTCAATTGCAAAATTAGAGTTACAATATGTTAGCCAATAGAAAAATAACAATCTATGCCATTATAAAATAATAAGTGATTTAGGAATGTGGGACACTGCCCCACGACCCTGCCCTATATTGTGATAGGGAGCGTGCAAGGGGCATTGCCACTTGACCCTGCCTTGGGGCACTATCTGCAAATCCCTGTTAAATAATTTGGAGGGAAACAAAATGATATAAGTGGGGATATTTTAACCTCCAATCTGATTATGCTCCATAACAACAATTTTCTCTCTTTCTTTAGACTAATTTGTTTAAACATGTATCATGTTGAACTCTATTTTCACCTTTTCTAAATCCAAGGCCTACATATTTTGGCCTTTCTATTGGATGAGTGGGCACTTTGATTCCTTCTCCATACATTCCCAATCCTTTACCTTCATAACCCATTTTATTTGTGATTTAGAAACCAACATTGTTTTTAAAATAAGCTTTGTTACCAATAACACAATCTGCAACCTTTGTATTTTTAGACATACCGTGCCCCTCAACCTCAGTTTGTTTCCAACAACAACTTCACATAAATTAATTGATTGATCAAAAGAACAAATTAAATCTTTTGTCCCATATGAGACTTCATAAATAGATGGCTTCAATTTTAAACATTCATTCTCTTTTTTCATCAACTCTAGCTTTTCTTTTAGATTTAGATTTTCCTTTTTAATTTCATCAAATAACTTTAAATATTTCTCTATAACTTCATTCTTCTCTTTTACTTTGTTAATTTTTTTTCAAGCTCACAATTTGTATCCCAAAGTTTACATTTTCCTAATTGTTTATCTTTTAAAGAAGATTTCATTTATGAACATTTTGTTTATTTCATTGAATTCTTCTTCCAAATCATTCGTTTTGTCTTTCTTTACTATATCAATTTTTCCCATTGAGATTATATTTACCTTGCCTTCACACTGGATTTACAATGTTTTAATAATTTACCTTATTAGGCCAGCTTCTATGATTTAGACAAGACCAATTATCCTCACTCTTTGATTTTATTTAACCAATCCTTCAACTGAATCTTAATCTTTCCAACTTGATTCTATGGCTTCAACTTTCAAATTCAGAATATCACACGTAGATGTCAAAGCAGTGCAGACCATTACAAATCCCTTTTTACGCAAGTCACACCGTTTCTCAATCATCACATAATAACACAAAATGAAACAAAGAACAACATGGAATTACAAATCGAGAGCACCCTTTCCTATAAAAATTAATAACTAAAACCAAATAAATGACAAGCTTATGGATCATTAAAGGAAGATGTGGTCCTTGTAAGAGAAGATTTATGTTGTTCTATAAAATGTCCAAGGATCAGTGCTCCCTAAAACTACCATAAAAAACACAGAGAAAACAAGTCTGATCCAACAATCTCCATAGCAAACATTCCTCTGAAATTGGCTCTTATAATTATCATGTAGCTAATCAAACTCTGCCTCCCATTAAAAATATGATCTGTATCTGGTCTACACCACTGGAATCACCTTCAGCAACTTCAACATATCCTATAACTTGGGCGTCTCCTAAGCAACTTGTATTAAAAAATAACACTCCTTTAGATTCATCTTACTCTCTAGGCATTCTTTACCATTAGAACTGATATCATTGTTAGAAATGGGATAGAACAAAACACAAAAAAAGAGAAGAATGAAAGAAAGACAAATTTTTATTCATCAATCCACATTTTTCATTCATTTTGATGTGATTACAAGTGCCTTCTTTTTATGGAGATGTTTCTAGACTTCATCACATGTAGAAATGTGTTGGAGGCAGCTGGAAGAAACTTCCACAATTAAGAACTTGTGTTGGAGATATGCTTTCGAACTGGATTATACGTAGTTGACTACATGGTTGGGTAGTTTGGAGATCAACACATAATTATAATATTGATTTCATATATAATATAGTCTAGAATTTTAAAATAAATAAGATTATTAAATAATATAGTGAAAATAAATTTTTTTATTGGTAAGCCACCAGGCCAGAGAAAATTATATTAAAATTTAAAATGTTTAATTGACATATTCTAGCTTAGATAGTTCAAAAATTGGAGGCAGACTCCCTAAATACACCAGATTCTTTTGCTGAAGAAGAATCATCATGAGTGGTCACTAAAAATTTAGAAAAGGAGGCTACCTTCCAATCTCGAAAGTCTAATATTTTAACCAAAACACTTCTAACAGATAAGTTTGAACGTATCAACAAAACATTGATTTTTAGTATCAGATTCTAAAATAATCTAATTAAAAATAAATATCATATCTGTTGTTCATGGAGTTCACTCAGCCCTAGGTTGAAGCTTCTGCACAACCCCCTTTTAGCGCATTCTTGTTACCAGTAGCAACCCACCCTTCACATTCTAGCTTTGACGGAAGGAGACCATTCAATCTGGAAAAATCTAGAAATTCCTCCTCCCTGTCATAATTATCTAGTTCATCTCCTAGTAGCCTCCAATCAAGAAATCTAGCCACCATTGTAACAAATACCACATGACGCCTTAAGGCAGGTCCCTTAAGATTCGAAAGGAAAGGGTAATAGTTAATGGTTTCTCATGGAATAGGAAATCATATCATATCTCTAGGGCAAGGAATTCTAGTGCCAAGAATAGTATCGGTATTCTAGTGCCAAGCCAAAAATAGCATGATTGAGAGCAGTATCTGCATTCTAGTGCCAAGAATAGTATGATTGAGAACAGTATTTAGGCCCTCCAACACATCGTGCTTGAACAACAGTGACGTTAACGCCAACACCTTTGCCTTTGAAACCTTTTTGTTAGGGAGGGACACTACAAATCTTGAAGAAATGTTGGAATTATTAAATGTTGGAATTATCCCTGAGATATTCCATGACCAAGAATTAAATTGTTAAAATTTCTACAAAGCAAAACTACAGATCTAGCTAGGGAAGAAAACAAAACTTGCATGAGAAAAAATGAAACTCTATTAATTCATTATGTTTTTACATTATGCAAAAGCATGATTTATAGAAACAAGCCACCGCACAGAAATATGAAATTAGCAGTGAAAGATGCTTAGTTAAACTTATTGATCTGCAGTTTGCATGAAAATAGATCCACTATTCTTGGAGATAATGGAGAGGATCATGCAAGCGGTCCATCATTCACGGAGAGTGAGAGAGGATCATGCAAACTAGATGCAAAAATCAGGCTAACACCTCCCCGTAAGTCTAACTACGGAGATATATGAAAAGAGGAAAGATATGGGTCCTTGCAACAAAGCCTGATCAGGAACCCAATTACAAATAAGAAAGGAGGAAACCCAATTGAGAGAAACTCCTGACCATTATTCAAACTATAGAAGAAAGATATAATCGATGAAGAAGAACTGCAAATGAATCCACACTGCAACAGAATTGTATCAAAATCATAGAAACCACTGCATGAGTACCTCTAGGATACTTTGAAAATGTTGTTGTACATATTCTGTATTGCTCAAATGGATGAACAGATATGTACATGGTCTCTGAATACAGAAACTAACCTTCTGAAGATAGGAAGATATGAATCTACAGAAATGTGCTTCAAGCTGAAGAACTGGAAAGATGACCTCCGGTTGGGATGATGCCATTGTATATCCATTGCTCAATAATGTCCTACTAGAAAGAAACTCTGGAAGCACTCGGAGATGCCACTCTGGAATCTCATGTAGTTAGGAACCCTGCTAGAAAGAATCACTAGGAGCAAACAAAGTTGCAACATTGGAATCTCATGTAGACAAGAATTTAGAACAAAATAACATTTTTGGCTGCCAATGGAAGAAGAGTGCATAGCAACTTTAATCTTCTATTTTATACGAGAAACTTATTGAAAGAAACCTATACTAAATGCATTAAGCAAAAACTCATATAAAGTTTTTGAAAGTTTAATTTTTACAAAGACTCTAATTTTCCAGATCTTCATCATGTAGTGCTTGGAAAACACATACAATTTTAAAGAATCAATATAGAAGAAAAATCAAAGAACATGCAAAAATGAGGGGAAGAATATGAATGCATTTAGAAATAGAGATCTACGTCAGCTTCCACGATGATAATCTTCAGAAATCTGCCTGCAAATAATCGTTAATGCTTCTTCTTCCTAGCAAACTCGCTCTGATACCATGTTAAAATTTCTGTCGTTAATGCTTCTTCTTCCTAGCAAACTCGCTCTGATACCATGTTAAAATTTCTGCAAAGAAAAACTACAGATCTAGCTAGGGAAGAAAACAAAACTTGCATGAGAAAAAATGAAACTCTATTAATTCATTATGTTTTTACATTATGCAAAAGCATGATTTATAAAAACAAGCCACCGCACAGAAATATGAAATTAACGGTGAAAGATGCTTAGTTAAACTTATTGATCTGCAGTTTGCATGAAAACAGATCCACTATTCTTGAAGATAATGGAGAGGATCATGCGAGCGGTCCATCATTCACGGAGAGTGAGAGAGGATCATGCAAACTGGATGCAAAACTCACGCTAAAATAAGTTGACTACCAAGATTACTGACCGCTCTAAGATTCAAAGGAGTCTTTTGAACCTTAAATCCCTGATTTCTCTAAGAAAACTTTTAAACTAATGCACAAGAGGGATATTGGAGTATCCACCGGAAAGGAGGAAATTGGCTCTAGGAAAGCTCTAATTATAAAGCCAAAGGGAGATTCTTCCATTTTTATCATAGAAACCTGTTTGAAAAATTCTCTCCGCAACTAAGAAAACTACAAGCCGAAAACTTCTAGAGCACACAAAATGACAGCTAGAAGACTAGACAAAGGCTAAAGAAACTTCCCAACATTCTCGCACTTTTCAATACTCGTAAATTGTACTGTATAATAAAAACAAGACTGTTATGACAATTTAAATTCAGATATAATTATAATCTATAATTTTAGAATAAAAAATATTAATTAACATACTCAAAAAGAATTATTAAATTGTTATGTGTTTATAATGTTTTGTTTGCAAAATATGTTAAATAAATAATAAAAAACAACCTAAAAGAATTGTTGTTTAAAATATATATAAAGACATTGATGTTATGTCCAGCGGACTTCCTAACTGGTAAAGAGAACAACAGCGTTTTCTTTTGAGGTATACCATAATTGTTGATAGTATGGTATTCAGGAGCCACTTTTCAAGAGGCAAGCCAAACATATTTATATACCATCTACAAAATTTTTAATATCATGTATTATTTAGAAGAGCTTTCTCACTATACCCGCTTGATGATCTATCTAGCAGAACCTGATGTAAAAAAATTATGAAATGAATAATTATTTAAACACAACCTAAACACACACAAGAAAAAAAAGAGGACGAAAATGATGCATGTTTATCATTTGTATATCTAATATCAAGATTCAATACTATTTTAAAACAGAAACATCTCTTAGAATATTTGACAACCTTACTAATTAAATGCATTAAAATCTCTACACAATTGAATTTCAAACAAAAAAATTTCCAATGCATAAGAGAAAATGCAGAAACTTAAATAATTCACACTTTTAATATATAAGTACTTGTCTTTATTCTCATTTGACATAATTTCGTAATTTCAAAATGGATGGCAGGCAAAGGAGTTGTGATGGGCTCGTCATTGTATGCTTGCATTCTTATTCTTCTTATTTTTCTTTCAACAATTACAGTGATGGGTGAGATATATTCATACCATTTTACTTGATAATAAATTTTCTTAAAAACATCTAATGGGAATGGTCAGTTTAAATGTAAACTTTTTCTTCATGAAATATTTCTTCTTTTAATTGAAATGCAGGCTCTTCAGTCACTGCGCAACCATGTGGCAGTTGTACGGGATGCAGTAAAGACACCATGTCGGATTGTTCACAATGCCTTATCACCCCTACCCAAAAGTGTTGTCAGCAACCTGATAATAGCTTTGTGTGCTTCTCTGCCTGCACATCACCATAAACATTACTATTGTAACCAATCATTCTTCTTTCTTCTATAGGACGTATTCTTAGTATTCCTAGTATTTGTTCTGGCTTTATTTAGAGAATAAGAGAGTGAGAGATAGCATGGAATGATTTAGAGAGGGTTTATGTTCTATTTTAAAGTAGATGTGATTTTATGATTAGAAAAAAATTGTGCTCTGAGATTATTTGAGATCTTCTCAAAAAAATGTCATTAATTCACCCTCCCCTCTCAGTGCTTTATAAGTCTATCATATTTTTATACCGTCTACACAAATTTTAATATAATTTATTATTTCAAAAGCTTTTTTATGCAACATTAAATTTGGAAGAGCTTGCTCACTGGACTCTCTTGATGATCTAAAAAAGAAAAACACACGAAAATAATTCATACATTCAATATAATTCACACATTTATATAAATACTTGTCTTTATTATCATTGCATATAATTTCATAATTTCAAAACGAATGGCAGGAAAAGGAGTTGTGATGGGCTCGTCATTGTATGCTTGCATTCTTATTCTTCTTATTTTTCTTTCACCAATTACAATGTTGGGAGATATATTCATACCATTTTACCTTATCATAAAATATTTGCCATACATATCCTAGTAGTAGTTTCCATAGCTCTCACAAGTTCTTTATACTCAACAATGACAATACAAACATCTAAAAAGAAGAACAAGAACAACAAAAGAACCTACAAATTAAACCATATCCTTGTTCAACAATAACATTTACCAAGATCTCTAAAGCAAGATCTCATCCACCATAACAAAAGTAAAATGATATTAACATGTAACATTCAAATCAAATGCAAATATGATAGTAATATATTGAAACCTCTCATACCAGAGTAGATCAATTAAAATAGTCATTCTTGCAACAAGGGAATATGCCATAAGCTACAAATCAGGTTTTTCACTTCTCCAAATAAGTCCTCATTACTACATCCAAATCTCAAGATCAAAACTAGGATAATATGGTACTTATTAGATCCTTCACTTATCAGGTACATAAAAGCTTAGAGTGGCATACAAGAATATCATGTATATAAAACACCAAGTAATAAAAGCTTATAATAAATGATAATCCTCTCAAGTTAGGTCCAAAAAGAGTTTGCATCCATTATCAAGGGTATGATCCCTTGTATTTTCAAATAAAATCATCTTAAAATGTAGCCATCTGAACATAGGATCTCAATAAGCCTTAAATTTTTTATTTGCCATAAATAATAGTGAAATTATTAGTTTGGTACATATTTACATTGTGCATTAGAAGAGTGTGATCTCATAGCCAAATTTATGTAAGAATATGGTACTTAAAAATATGTTATTCCATTGATATTCTAATTTATTTTAGATGATATTATAATTTATTTTAGACCAAAACATAAGAGAAAATCACATATTTATATATTTTTCACCATTATATTCTCCCTATATTTGATGTTCCTATGATCTAATATATAAATCCATGAAGAAGTAAAAATAATCATTAACATGAAAAATAATATTTTTCAAACATGGGATAGCTTATATATTAAAGTTCAAGGTTCATGTGTGTTGGTTAACAGATTTGTCTCCTTCTTGAAATTTTAGTTATTATCTTCTTTAGCAAAATGTGACTCCGTTATACCCTTTAGAAAGAAACAAAAAATACCAACAATTGGAAGAATTAATAATAATTCAACCTCTGCATTAGAGGGCAGCTCCTCATATGATTTACAATGAATTAACTATACAATTGATTTTTTTTTGTAACACTTTTAACCAGAAAGTATTGAAAAGGCTTCAGCATTTATCCATCCGCACAAATAAATGCATAAATTTTTCTAAGAAATTGCTCAAAGAGGAGTTCACAGACACCGATTAACATATGTTTACTGCATGCATTCAAATTAAAATGGAAACTCAACACGAGAAACTAGCAGCTTAACTGAGACTCTCTCATACCTCATAGGGCAAGGGGGATCAAGCTGGTTTACAACATGTAGGTCATCCAACAATCTATGATAAATATGAACCAAAAAGAAATGTAGAGATAACTGATTATCAAATTAAATTATGCCCACATAACAACCTAAGAAAAATTATGAATCTTAGAATGCACAGATTTAAAGATGTCTCAACATTCCATTAATAATCAATCATTACTTCATTTTTCACAATTCGTATCAAAAACTCTTCTATTGTTTCTAAAATCACAGTTTCAGAACCCTTTCAAAAGCAAGCTTTTTAGCTTAAATAGCCACCAGGCCATAGTTTTTACATAACTGACAAATAACATTTACTTTCACTTCAGTGAAAGAAACCATTTAGATGACACAAAAAGAAAGCTAAACTAATAGCCACTGAAAGACCGACATTTCATTGTAGCATTACTAAGCATCTACCACAACTGAGGAAGTTACGGGCTTGTCCTATTTTGTCACGGATTCTCGCCATTCTAGGTGTGCAGTTGAAAAGTTCAGGATAACTTGGAAATAGGGCAGGCCAATGTGTATGATCCTCTACTTCCACACTTCCTTGTCCATATTCACCTGCATGACCTTTACTTTGTGAACCTCCAAGTGATCCAAATAGACAATGAGTATTGATTCAATCCTTGCTACTTTCGAAAAGTCATCGATAGTCAAAGATTTTATGGTCTAAATGGAAACAACTCTATCTTGAAAGACTTTAATCATGTCTGCAACTTCCTTAATCACTTTATCTCCCTCCTTCATGAGTTGAATATCAATACATTTGAGGTCCTTCTTTATAGTGTCAATCAAATCAGTCAGTCCCCTGAGTAGCTTAGTGGATTCTTCATGGCCTTGCCCAATGATTGAGTTGCGCCATTCCACATTTTTCTTTGACACATATAGCACATATCATCTAGGTTCTCCACTGGTTTCTCAGCTAAGAACTTCACAACTCCATACTTTTGAACATCATTCATTTGTGCGAGGACCGCTACCCACTTAACCCTTTCCTTTTTCGAGGCGGCTGTCTCTGGCTCAAGTTCCTTACTCACAGTTTCTGCATCTTTATAAACCTTGACCAGATTAGTAATATATTCCGATCCTTGTTGAATTATTAGATCCAGCCATTTGTTGAACATCTTCATCACTACCTTGTTCCTTTAAACTTGATTAAGCATCTTCTACTTTGTTGGAGACTTGGCATCAAATGAGACTGGTATCTGTGACAATGGTTGGGGAATTGGATTATGAATAGCATTGATGTACTTTTCCATCTATGCAACCATTTGTTTCATTTCTCTCTTGTCTTTTTCATCTTTCCAAGTCCTGGTGATTATCCTCTTTGTAGAAGATTCCAAATGTTTTACATCCACGGCCCTTGATGCGATGCCCAAATCTATTTTCTCCACACTAAAATCCTCCTCCGTAGCCTTATCTACATCCACGGCCCTTGATGTGATGCCCAAATCTAGGAATGGGCTTGGCCACTTCAGTTGTCCAGTGTCCTGTTGTGTCATCCACATCAAGCATTGCTTGTGTTTTGAGCTTTTTGGGCTTTAATGCTTTTCCTAAGCATTTACTAACCATGTCCTCCAATGGGATGGTGACTGGCACCACACTCCTTTTCTTTCCAATGGTGGCTTCCAGCCATTTGGGAGCATTGGTAGATCCTTTAGGTGGTGGGGTGACCTATGTATCTAGGGAAGTAACAATTACCAAGGCATTCATGGGATCCTTTTGAGTTCCTACTCCTTCATTTGTATCCACTTCTTGTATCCCAGTTTCACCTTGATCCTGTGGGTCCATTATTTGTTCAAGCTCTTCACTGGGGTCTAAATCCACTATGACCTATTGCAGAACAGGCTCTCTACTCTTCTTCTTTGTTCTTGATTGGGATACTTGGGTAGCTATAAGACTAGATGGTGACCTTCCTGACCTTCTTGGCAGTATTTTCTCTACAATGGGCTTTGAGACACCTGCAATATCAGTAATTTTATTAGTGGCAAAAATAGGAGATTGAACCAGGATGTGTGAATCACTTATTGATTCATGTGGGGACATGGAAGGACCCTCCTTGAATTTTAGTTTCCTCAACCATCTCTCTATTCTCCTGACAGCATTGAAGGTCCTTGTTTGAATGCTATCATCTTCCTTTTTGTTCCAGTCAATTTTTGGAATCAGTTTCCCTTCAATCTCAGTACCAAACTTAGGGTCCAAGACATCTTCCTCTGTATCTTCCAACACACCCGATGTATTAATTGGGAGCCTCAAGACAACTATATGTCGCAAGTGAATCTTGACCTTAACCTCTTTCTCACTTCATTCTCATCCTTGCAATTTTCCCTATAATCTTCCATCTGGAATTCATGGCAGAAACGACTGTCTATGTTAAGGTTCTCCCTTGCATAATCTTTGCCATCAAAACTTTACCTAGCTACATATAGCTGCAGATTCATCCTTTTAAACTCTAGTTCCAGAGTCAAAGCGTCTGATGCTGATTTGTAGCTATAATACCCAAGATCAACGAGAAAAGCCACCTCGGATTATCCCTTTGCCCCTAGTCTTTTATCTATATGTGCTAGCTGCCTGCTCACCTCTGTAAGTACGAAGCTATCAAAGGCGTACCTAGGTAATTTGAATGGTTGGCCTTCAAAACCACCTACCCATATGTAAGTAAACTGTGGAAACTAGATAAATAAGTTTCCATAAATACTCACAAACTCCATAGCCTCTGCGGACATTCTCTTGTTGGCATCACCCTAGAGTTCAAAGGCAAGTCTTCCCGCAAAGACTCCATTCCATCTGTCAATTTGTTCAACATATCTCTATTATCACAGCAAAGGGTAAAAATCATAAACCCTCATTCCATCAATCCAACGTTCATTGGGTAATCCAGGCCAATCCTTTGTGTAGGCCAAAATATAAAACAGGTAAGAAGACATGTAAACCCCAGTCATACCCACAAAGTTTCTTAGGCCCTCGTGAAGCCTCTCCGCAATCACCTAAGGCCAATCCAGAAATCTATCACCAGATAGAACCACTTGGACGAAAAAGTACATCCAATCTTCCCAATAGAAGGAATATGATTTCCCTTTTACTCTATTTAAAAGCACAACAATGTCCCGCACCTCAGTGATGAGGTATTCTCTAGTTAACGGTTTGGGTAGTCGTGATCCTCCTTTCTGAACCCTCAAGAGCCAAATTCTTGCAATTATACTTCTATACTTGCTCTTCTTCTCTGAGAAATAGGCATATGAATTTCCAATGGTCCAATCCTCATAATCCTCTTTATGCAAAATACCCATTGTCGCCATCACTGTTTCCCTATTAATATGGACTAACACTTCACCATCACTAGTTCTGATACATCTGTTCTCAGAATCATATCTTTCATACAAGCCAACACTAAATCTGGACACGACGCGTCTAATGGAAATGCAGTAGCTTCCACAAGACCACTCTTAACTATCTTCTCTGTTAGCGACCTAGCCTGAGGATTCTTAGTCCTTTCAAGGAAATTCCCCAAATTTGCATGAACTAAGGAGGTGTCTTCCATTTCCAGCAAGATACTCACTAAACATGACGTTCGATCAATCTTTCGCAGCATAGGCCTCATTTTAACTATGTATTCCCTTAACCAAGAAATTCTAACAACAATACAATATGCTAGCCCAACAATTTTTTCAGATCTTCCCCTTTTCTATACTGATAAAAATTCAGTGCACAAAGAAACACAACGTAGGAGAAGACAATTGAACTTATCCGATAACACCATGAAAACTGGAAATTCTTTTGGAGAATAGTGTTGGATTTACCTTCGGTGCCTCCAATTAATTGAAGTCAGGAAACTGCGACCTTTCTAAATATGGAAATAAACTTATATGTCTTCCTTTGATCAGATGGGAAAATATCAATAGGGTTGCACATGCTTCATCATGATTTACTTCAAGTGTACGAAGTAATGGTGAAATGACAAACCTGACACCTTCTTAATTAGCCATCACTTCCGCACAGGAAATTTGATATTTTCATGATTACTTTCCACATTTAGAATTTCAAAAAGCCGAATAAGGGAATATTCCTTCTTATTGCGCTGCTTTTATTTCCACCAAAAAGCTTTTCGGATTAGTTTGAAAAGAACTTATGAACCTTGAACCACTTGAAAACGAGGTTCAGTGGTTCAAGTTCATTTAAGCAATAAAACAGTAACGGTCATCACATAATTAAAGTGAACCTTGAACCTCTTGAACCGCTTGAAATTTGGTTCAAAGTTCAAGACCACATATCGACTTAACATAAAAAGAAAGACTCACGCTCGACATATAACAATACATTGCCGCGACCCACTAAAAAGACATTTTTTGAACCTTGAACCCTTGAACCACTTGAACACGAGGTTCAATGGGTTCAAAAATTCAATTACCAAAGACCAAGTGAACACGTTTGAAAATTTGGTGACAAACACTAGAACAACTAACTTTTTTCCTTTTTAAAACTGCTCTTTGAAACTTGAACCCTTTAAACCTTTTGAAAAAAGAGTTCAACAGTTCAAGTACGAAGAGAACAAATGACCCGATGGAAACAAAAGGCACAAAAAGATAACCTGCAAATTGGAATATATTTTTTTTAAAAGGAAAACTTACCAGTGGACTAACAATGTGGAATTAGAATTGATAAATGATAAAGGCTATATGAAAGTATAATGAACAATTATAAGATGTAAACATATATTATCTATTTAAAACATTAAAAATTTAAATATTTAATATATAGGCATTTTATAATATAGTTGGTATATATGTTTAAATATATATTAGTCAAAATTTATTTTAACTAAAAAAAAGAGTTCTAAAGTAAAATAAATTAATTCTTAATAATAATAATTAAGTTAATAAAAAAACTTTTTAAAGGAAAAAATTAATTAGAAATTTTATCTATAGAATGAAATATTAAGTATGATTGGGATATTTTGAATATTATGTATCTTCATCATTCAAAATAGTTTACTCCAAACAAATAATTATTTAAAAGCAACCTTAAAAAAAAAAAATGAGACTTGATGCATGTTCATCATTTGTATATCTAATATCAAGATTCAATACTATTTTACAACAATAGAAACAATAGAAACATCTCTCAAAGTATTTGACAACCTTGCCAATTAAATGTATTTCAATCTCTACACAATTGAATTTCAAACAAGAAAGTTTCCAATGTGTTGAGAGAAAACAATTCACGCTTTTAATATATAAATACTTGTCTTGTTTCCAATGTGTTGAGAGAAAACGCAGAACTTCCCTAAATAATTCACGCTTTTAATATATAAATACTTGTCTTTATTATCATTGCATATACTTTTGTAATTTCAAAACAAATGGCAGGCAAAGGAGTTGTGATGGGCTCTTCATTGTATGCTTGCATTCTTATTCTTCTTATTTTTCTTTCACCAATTACAGTGATGGGTGAGATATATTCATACAATTTTTCTTTGTCATAAGTTTTCTTAGAAACATCTAATGGGAATGGTCAGTTTAAATGTAATCTTTTTCTTCATGAAATATTTCTTCTTTTAATTGAAATGCAGGGTCTTCAGTCACTGCGCAACCATGTGGCAGTTGTACGGGATGCAGTAAAAACAACATGCCGGATTGTTCACAATGCCTTATCACCCCTACCCAAAAGTGTTGTCAGCAAACTGATAATAGCTTTGTGTGCTGCTCTGCCTGCACATCACCATAAACATTACTATTGTACCCAATCATTATTCTTTCTTCTATAGGAGGTATTCTTAGTATTCCTAGTATTTTCTCGAATAAAGAATAAGAGACTAAGAAGATATCATGGAATGGAATAATAGAAGATGTGGTCTTATGAATAAATAAAAATTTTGCTTTGAGATTATTTGAAATCTTTTAAAAATATAGAAGCATCCTACTTGTTAAACTTCTAAATTTAATTTTTATTAAAAGATAGTTTTGGATGGAAATAAATTATTTTTACTTGTTTTCATTATGCACATACAAAATATTCTATTTATTTAAATTCTATCCAAAAAAAAGTTTTGGAGGAAAATAAATTATTTTTACTTGTTCATTTTTTATTTGTTTTTATTATGCACATACAACAATCTTATATTCATGAGTTCACTAGTTTCCTTAAATGTCGGAGTTTAACAGTTTCTTTTTTGAGTTTAAACTTCTAAGGTGAACTACGACAAAATTCATGGGACCACCAGTTTTAAAATTTAAATCTTAGGGACCTAGCATTATTAAATAGTTTATTAGTTTTGAGATTTAAGTATTATAAATTAAATTTAAATAATTTTTTTATGATTTAAATAATTTCAAGAAATGTTAGAATTTTTAAAATATAATGATATTCATTTTATGTTATTTAAAAATATATTTGTTAATCTAAAAATTGAATTAAGATGGTAGAATTATTAGAATTATCAGATTTATAGAATTATTTGAGTTTTGAAAAGATAGAATGTTATCAAAACAAAAACAAATCTATTTAACTAGAATATATACCTTATATTTTAATTTAATCTATATCAAATAGATATATTTCTTGAGGTTCCTATTTTTACTCAATTGTATACCCTAAATTGAAATAGGTGCCTTTAGAATGATATATGCTAGTGGTAGCGACACCGCCCAACATGGAAAACATAAAATAAATCAATAAATATGTGTTGTAGGATCAAAGAAAATACTACAATCTAAGATATATTAAACTTTACTTAATGGCAAGTATTATGGTTATAATTAGCATTAGGGTTAAGGTTAGTGTTATGGTCGAGGTGTAATGCCCCGCCAGGAAACCCCGAAGGGATTAAGCTATAACACAAGAATAGAGTGCAATTTTTTTATTTTTTTTAAAGTTACAACACATACGATACAACAAGATATCAAAGATTCAGATTACATAGCGGAAGACTTCAACTAACTCCTAAAGAGTTTCCCAAAGAGATTACTTAAATTTTCACAATACACTTTACTCACACAATTAATCCAAAAGCTGAATATCTTAATAACGAGATGATTCACAATCAGGATAATTTCTTTCAAAGGATGGAAACATAAATCACAAGCAAAGATGCATCATTAAGTTCCATTCATAAACTTCATTCAAGCTTTTCAATTAAAATTATAAACCATACATCTACATTCTGATACACTAGGATTTCATCATGACATAAGAGATCTTTCCAAGCATATTTAAATTTCCTTAGCAACAACTGAATATAATTCATTACTCTAAGATTCATTATTCCATATTCCAACTTATTGCATTAAAAGGACGATTTCACACATGCAATACGATAAATCGCATCGCAACCAATTATGCATTCGATCCACATGGCATTTAAGATAGAACTAAATATAAGCATTTAAAGTTAATTCCCATTTATCCACTTAACCATTTTAACATAAGCTAAACATACATGATAAAGCTGAATAAAGGAAACATAAGAGAATACACCACATAACACCATAATGATCTCGGAGTTCACCCCTAAAGGGCTACATCTCCGGGTCTGCGCAACTGCAAGACCCCTCTGATAATTAATAAAGGTTAAGAATACAAGAGGTTACACCATTACAATCCAGCCATCAAGGCGATACATAATCAATATACAAACCACCACATCGGTCAATAATACATAAACGATCCTTAAAAAGAACAGGATCCAGCTGAACATAATCAAAGCTAAAACAAGAGTCCAAGAGAGCATCCATAAAACTGAGCCATCACCACCCAAGGTCTAACATGAAACCGACACTCACAAGGGCAGCGACAAAGGACGACTCACAAAGGTACTCAAAACAGGACAAAACGACAACACACTAGCGAACGTAGGGACAAGTGTCATCACACAACCTGGTATGGATACCATGGCAAGTCTTCATAGGTCCCGGCCCATACACTGGTAACCCTGGCAACCTAATCCGAACTTCCGGCCCATCCAAGCCTCATGTGGACCCACACATCCTCTCGTGAAGACAAGGAAGATGGATTGCCATTTCAGGCCTTCTCACAGCATGCCGAATCTATGATAGCATTCGTCCCATGTGTGAGGCACATTATCTTATTTAGAGATTATTTTCTAATCTACTTAGGTTATCACTTATTAGACTCACTTTCGAAGGGTTACCCAGTAGCCACTTTGGGCGCGGCCCCCAATCGAAAGCCACTTTCCCATACGACACTAGACTAACTCAGACGAACTCAAACCACGGAATACACATGGTAAGACGAACGGAGTTCAAGGAGATACAATCATCAGGTCAAACACGACTCAAAGATGAACACTTACTGACGGTACTCAATCTAGAGACCTGACAACTAAGGTCAACCATGAATCATCATTCGACTCACACAAAGAGGATATAACCAACTAAGTCAACATCACAATCCATAGTCAACTCAAAATTTGAAGACTGAAACAGGTACACCAAGTCAATCCATACGACAGGGTCCTACTAAACAAAGCAATCTTGCCATTTCATAATTAAAGGCGAATACAGAAATTAAACTCGCAAGGCAATAATCAGAAAAGACAATATTTTCTCAAATTGATTTAATCATTACAATCGATCAAGTTTTCTACAAGATCTAAAAACAGGTTACAGTTATCTACCTCAACTAGGGATAAGTTGTTCTTGGTTTTCTAACTCCTAAGGTTCAAAGCATCGAATAGGCAAATTAAGCCATAATGAGTTTTTTAAACCGAATTTATAATAATAAAACTCAGTCAACCATTAATCTATTAATTAAGATATTTAATCTCCGACAAAACATCATTAACATACTGGTCTAAAACCGACCTCTACAATTTCGTATTTCAACGATCTTCCAATAATGTATTATTCTCTATTATTTTTAAACAAAACTACTTTAGTTAGCCAAGTGCTCTAAACTGCTAGAAGGTAAGATCTAGATTTAACAATCCAAGATCGATCAAATTATAATCAATGATATAAAAATTGCAATATTACAGTTGAAAAACTTAATTAGAAGGGGGCAAGGTCTCGAAGTGCAGTTGAGTAATGCTTAATCGATAACCTCCATTATGAAATTAAACAATACCAATTTAACATTTATCCCTTCTTCTTTTTTTTATGCCCCTTAATCATAATTAAAAAAAAATAAAACTAATTAAAACTCCGCATTAAAATAACATATAATAACATGATATTACATATCATATGTTGTTTTTTTTTTGAATGATAAACAAAATACATAAAAAAAACATTTTATAAACTATGCTCTTTTAATAATAAAAAAAAAATGCATTAAGTGATGTGGCGAGGGAGGGCCGTGCCCTAACCCTCGCCGCAGGTGAGGCCTCGCGCAGGGTAAGCCCGTGGCGGCGCCACTGCGGTGCCCGCAGGCTCCGCGGCGCCCTGCGGCCACCGCGGACCCGTGGCCACCGCAGTGTCGCGGCCGTGGTTACCAACGCAGGCGAGCAGGGGGAGGAGCACGGGATGGGGGGGATGCAAAAGGGCAGCGAGCGAAGGATAAGGGAAGAGTGGGGGAGGGGAGGGGAGGAGCTCCGCTCCCCGTCTCCAACCCCAAACAATGTCCGCTAAAACAAATAAAAAACGCACATCCCGATACAAAAGCAACGCCCAGCTCAAAAAAAATGAATAAATTTTCCTTAAAACACAGTTCAAAAATGAACTAATAAAATTTCTTTATTTTCTCCGAAACACAGTTCGAAATTCCATAACAAAAATGCCCAGCACCAAAATTTGATAAAGAGAAATTTTGATTTGATCAAAGTTCGGTTAAACGAACTGGGATTGATGTCACATTATCATGATGGATTTCCCATCCTTTCCAATAACAAAGGGTTTCAAACACCCAAACAGCCATGAAGAAAAATACACCTTTCCATTTAAAATCTCCAGCCAAACAAATTGATTTTCAATCACGAATTCATTCCTTTCAATCAAAACAATAAATTCTTTTGGCAACGAGAAGACAATTCAGAATTCCTACCTTAAAACGCAATCCTGGAATGGCTGAAGGAGAGCCCCCAATCCTGCCAGGTCCAGCATCATTCCTTCTCAAAACCCCCAATTTCATTCCAAAATCTTTTCCACCAAAATTTTTCTCCAAAATGTCCATCTTTTTCCATTTTTTTTCCCCAATTTTGGGTTATATGGGAGAGTTGACCCAAAAACTCTATTTTTGGAATTTAAAACTTTTATTTACAAATAATTCTCCAATTTAATACTTTTCAACAATATCAACAATATAACTTGCTTTTTCAATTAAAAATCGATTCCCTCATTTAAACAAATTTAATCTTTCAATTCAAATAAGCCAACAGAACACAATTAACTCTATGGCGATAAAATCTAAAACTTTCTTTTCAACAGCATATATAAGTGCATTAAATATTCAAATTCAATCATTAACTCGAATTTACTCCCAATTAAAAACAGACAATTCAAAATCAACGAAAACTCGCATAACGAAAACCTGATTAAGTTAATCCAGATAATTACTAAGGACTAATTAATCAATTTAACTAGGCACACCAAGCACGCAAATCGAGAAAGTCAACCAAATAGACGACTCGCAAACCCAAACAAACAGGGGTTACCGACGACGACTGGCGATGCTCACTAGAGCACGACTAAGGTCAACTAGGGTCTTACGACCACCTAATCCGACTCTAGGGATAAAAAAGGTATGCACAAACCTGCAAAACCAGGTGATGACGAACCTCGCACTCAAGCGACTTCGTACCTGAAATCTCCTGCAACCAACGATCATACATGCATACATATATAATAACTTAATCAATTCATTAGTTCGATACTAACATCACGAAATGGGAACACTGAAAATCTGCATACAACTAGTGTGAACCACATCAATAGCTATGCGTTAATTCAAACATCTGACTATAACATAATATTACGATAAACTAATCAAGATTAAACCAAGGTTAGAGATCGATTACAGTAGGGGTACTATACGAGGATAACAACGTTTACATCATTGTTCCATTTAGGGTTATGGTCATGGTTCTATTTAGGGTTATGATTAGGGTTAGGGTTATGGTAATGGTTAGGGTTAGCTTCAATGTTAGGGTTTGGTTTTGGTTTAGGATAATCATTAGGGTTAGGGTTATGGTTGTAGTTTAATATTAGGTTTAAACTTATGGTTAGGGTTAGGGTATAGTGAAATGGTTACAATTATGTTTAGGGTTTACGTCAAAGGTAGGATAAGGGTTAGAATTATAATTGGGGGTATGGTTAGGATTAGGATTTGGTTGATAGTTATGTTTTGAATAAGAGTTAAAATCAGTATTATGGTCAAGGTTAAGGTTTACATCATAGCTAGGGTTATGATTAGGTTAGGGTTTAAGGTTAGAATTATGATAATGGTTAGGTTTAGGGCTAGGGTTATGGTTTGTGATAGGGTTTAAGATTAGGTTTAGGCTCATAGTTGTAGGGTTTACATCATTGTTTGGATTAGGGTTAGTTTGATGGTTTGGGTTATAGTTAGGTTTAGGGTTATATGTATGGTTATTATTAGGGTTAGGATTAGGGTTAGTATTATAATTTATTAGGGTTATGGTTTGGGGTTATGGTTAGGTTTATTATTTACATCATGGTTGGGGTTAAGGTTAGGTTTAGGATTTGGTTAGGGTCATAGTTAAGAATACGGCTAGGGTTAGGGTTTACATATTAGCTAGGGTTAAATTTTGGGTTAGTGTTAGGGTTAGGGTTAGGGTGATAATTAACATTGTTTTTAGGGTTAATCTTAGGCTTAGGGTTAGGGTGATGACTATGGTTAGGTTAAGGTTTAAGATTAAGATTAGGGTTAGGGTTTAAGATTAGGATTAGGATTATGGATAGGATTACATATAGGTTTTTAGTTATGGTTAGGGTTAGATTATGTTTTAGGGTCAGGGCTAAGGATTATTGTTAGGGTTAGGGTTTATGGTTATGGTTAGGTTAGGGTTAGGGTTAGGGTTTAGAGTTATAGCTAGGATTATGGTAAGGGTTATGGTTTAAATCATGGTTGGGGTTGGAGTTAAGGGTCATGGTTTAAATCATGGTTGGTGTTGGAGTTAGGGTTAGGTTTATGGTCACGCTAAGGGTTACAGTTATTGTTAGGATTATGGTTAAGGTGAAGGTTTACATCATGGTTAGGGTTAAGGTCAAGGGTAAGTAGTAGGATTAATGTTAATGTTTATATCATGGTTATTGTTAGAGTTAGGATTTGCATCATGTTAGGGTTAGGGTCTAGGGTCTGTATTATAGTTAGTTTTAGGGTTATAATTATAGTAATGGTTATGATTAAGGTTAGGATTTTCATCATGATTAGGATTAGGGTTTATATCATGGTTTAAATTATGGATAGGTTTAGGGTGTACATCATGGTTAGGGTTAGGTTTAAAGTTATTTTTTAGGGAAATGGCCATTGAGCCCTTAGGATACACCAAGATATTAATACCCTTCATATATTATTAATGCATTGTAATAGATGATTGGTGCATCTTAAGAGTTGTAGACCCATTCCCCCATTTTCAGGGTTAGGGTTTAGGGTTATGATTAGGTTAGGTTAGGGTTAGGGTTAGGATTATGATTAGAGTAATGGTTTAGAGTTATAGTTAGGACTATGGTAAAGCTTAGGTTTTACATCATGGTTCAGCTTAGGGTTAGGGTTAAGGGTTAGTGTTAGGATTAATGTTAGTGATTGTAATGGTTTGGGTTAGATTTAAGGTCAGTGTTATGGTTAGGTTTTACACCATGAATAGGGTTATTGTGAGGATAATGGCTAGGTTTAGTGTTAAAATGATCGTCAGGGTTAGGGTTATGTTTTGGGATAGGGTTTAGGATGAGGATTAGGATCAAAGTTAGGGTTAAGGTTAGCTTTAGGGCCTGGGTTATGATTAGGAATGGGGTTATAATTATGGTTATTGTTAGGGTTAGGATTTACATCTTGAGTAGGGTTAAGGTTAGTATTATAATTTATTTAGGGTTTAATTATGGTTAGAGTTAGAATTAGTATTCATTTATAGTGTTATGGTTTAAGGATAAAGCATGGTGTGAGGGTTAAGGTTATATAATAAAGCTTGATTTTAAGGTCAATGTTAAGGTTTAATTAGGGTTTTATTTAGGATAATGCATCATGAGGGTGAGAGTTAGTATTGAATTAGAATTAGGATCCAATGAGGTTTAGAGAACATATTAAGGTTAGATTAAGGTTTAAATTGTAGGTAGGGTATATTTCTATGGTTAGAGTTAACTTTAGGGTCTATTTCTAGGGTTAGAATTGAATTTAGGGTTAGGTTATGGTTAGGTTTCAATTATGCTTAGATTAAGGTTGATCTAGTTTATGGTTCAATAAGATCTAGATTACGGATATTGTCAAGGTTAGGGTTTGATTATGGTAAGTTTAAAATTAGATTTAAGGTTTGTATAAGAGTTCAATTAGGGTTAAGAATTAACTTTATGATTCAATTATGTTAGGGTTACATTTAAATTAGGATTAAAGTTTAATTAGGGTTAGGGTTTGGGATAGAATTCAATTAGGATTAGGGTTCAATAAGTGTTAGGGTTAAATTAGGGTTAGATTAAGGTTATAGTTAATATTAAAACAAATGTTGATTATTATATACTTTTCCTATGAATATTTTGTCTTTATTTCAATACTTTTGTGAAATAAATACCTTTAAAATTTGTTTTGATAAAGTAAAGAAATTTTAAAATAACTTAAAATTTCTTTTAACTCAAACAATATTATTAATATAAATTTAAAATAGGTTAAAGTTTCACCCTAATGCTACTTAAGTTAAAATCTTATCAGTTTAACCTTTATAAAATAATTTAAAATATTTAAAATTATTTGAATAATAATAAAAATAACAAACCTTATATCAATACATATTTTATTAATAAATATAGTCAACAAAATAAATTTTAATACAAATTCTAAACTTAAAATAACTATAATACTTTTAAATTGTTAAATAAATCAAGAGTTAGTTAAAGAATAAATTTAAAACAAAATTATTTATAAATTGAGATTTTTTGAAAAATAATTAACATTTCTATTTTATTTTCACTTTTTACAAGAAAATCATTTCAAGTTTTAAATATTAATTAGTTTTAGTTAATTGAAATTCTAAACTTAAAATAATTATAATATTTTTAAATTGTTAAATAAATCAAGAGTTAGTTAAAGAATAAATTTAAAACAAAAAATTATTTATAAATTGAGATTTTCTAAAAAACAATTAATATTTCTATTTTATTTTCACTTTTTACAAGCAAATCATTTAAAGTTCTAAATATCAATTAGTTTTAAAATAAATGGTAGTTTGAGTTAATTTAAAAGGAGAATCTAAATATAAATAGTATCTTTCTATATTTTCTATATATATGAGAAAAATTTCTATTCTATTCCCCTTTTGCATGCAAAATGAATTCAAATTCTAAATTTAAAAGAGCTTTTTTTTTATAGTTGTTAGATTGATTTTTTAGATTCATTTATTATGGAAAAGCCAATGTTATTAAGCTGAGAGGCTTTATAATGGCAACAAATTTATTCGTTAACATTTAGGGGTTTTCAAATAATTTGACGTGTATTTTTAAATTTATTCTAAAATTAATTGTTGATTCATTTAACAACATTAAAAAATAACTATTTTAATTTTAAAATGTGAATTGATTTTCATGCAAAACCAAAAAATGTCAAATATAAATGTTGTTAAATGAATTAATATCAATTAATATCAATTAAAAATATAATATCAATTAATTTTTACTAATGCCTCTAGAGTATAAGTTTAACTTTTATTTAAAAATATATAAATAATATATATTACATAAATAAGTATAATAAAAAAATAGAAATATCAAATTAATATTGATAACATTCATTTATTCTTATCTATCTAATATATTTATTAATAAAGTATATTTTGATACAAGCTTTGTTAATTTTATTATTATTCAAATAATTTTTAAATATTTTATTAATGTTTCAAATTATTTGATAAAGCTTAAACACTTAATTAAGTATTTGATTTTATTATTATTAGGGTTTGATAAGAATAATATAATTTTAATTATAAGATACTTTAAACTATTTTAAAATGTCTATATTTTAAATTTTTAGTAAAAATATCATTTCAATTAAAAGAGAGTTTAAGCTATTTTAAAATGTCTTTATTTCATAAGAACAAAATTTCAAGGTAATTATTTGAAAAAAATATTGAAATAAGAAAGAAAATATTTTTTTGTATTAGAAATAAGGAGATCAAAAATACAAGAGATCACAGAGTATCAGAGTTTAGAGGCCAAGCCTCACACCATCAAAAATGAAGTATATACAACGAATCAGCAGGACAAAATCATAAACCAAGACACCTAGTAAAGCACTTCATCTCAGGTGTCCACCCAAGCCACCCATCCCATGGAGCCATCCATCCATACCATGCTTTTCTGATCTTGGATTTGTTTCAGCGTGTAAACCATCTCACTATTAGCATTGTGAGGTCTTCTTTTAATCTCCTTGCTAATTCTGCTGAAGGTTTGATTGAAAGCATGTATATTATCTAGGTGCAGCCTCCAGAAATATCCATTTTTAACCTCATTTGCAAAAAAGGTAGCATGACCATCCTTGAGCAGCCTTTTGAATTTAGCCTTGTTGATTTTCATGGTCATCTGAATCTGCGAAAAAATTTTAAAGTATGTGAGACTTTGAAAAGACTCAGTAAGCATTCTAGGGATATTTTGAAATCTTTCTTCATTTCTACACTTCCAAATTTGCCATAAAATGTTAGATGAGGTAATATCCCAAAACATATTAACATCTTTTCTAGCTTTAGATATAAAACCAGTAATAACTTCAAAAAAATCGAAATTAGAAGGGATAGAAATACCAAACATTAACCAAATCTCTTTGGAAAAACTACACTCAAAGAAGATATGCTTCCCCATTTCCGGGGTTCTGCAAATGCCACAATAGTTAATATCAGAAAAAGAGTTCCTAATAGGCAGCTTATTGAGAATAAGTAACCATTTAAAATATTTAATTTTAGGATCAATAGAACTTTTCCAAAGATAATTAAAAACTTTCTTCCAAGAAGAAATATCCAAATCAGTATTCCAAATATTGTTAATATGATTGATGATGTCAACATTATAATTTAAAATAGAATAAATATTCTTGGCTTTAAGTTTGGAGATGGTGATACCATCAGGCCATTTTATCTTCAAATAACTATTAGAGTCCACATGACATAGGGTAGGAAAGTCTTTACTAGCTTTAACAATCATACTATAAGTCTTTTTATGAGAATCAGGAAGCTTAAATTTATTCTTTAATTCATCCCAAGGGATAAGTCTGTCCATTTCAAAGATATCAATGAATTGCTTGATTCCAAGGTTAGCCCAATACTTAGCCGAGCACCCTTGGGTAAGAGCAAGGGGTTTATTACCAAGCTTAAGGTTCCACCAAATGGATCTTTCACCATGGAGGGTTTTATTATCATAGAAGTCTTTGTTAGTGATGAATTGCCTAACATGGTTCCAAGCTTTCCAGATGGATTTAAAAACCACCGAGCCTTGAACTATAATAGGAAATTCACCACAAATGAGATCAATGAGAGGAAGATTTTTCCAGAATTTAGCATTTTTAGGACATCCCCTCTCAATATTATTACGAATCAAAAATTTCCAAGGATCATCTCCCTCTAAGGCATGAAAGATCCATTTGGAGGCCAAAGCAAGACCGCAAAGTCTTAGATCTTTCAACCCTAGGCCCCCAAGGAGCTTATCAACATGACACCATTTCCAATTGACAGAGTGCAGCTTTTTATTTCCCTTCCCATCAGACCAGAGATAATTTCTAATAGCTTTCTGGATTTCCAAAACTTGGTAGTCATTAAACATCCAAGCAGAGGCATAATATATGTTGTAAGAAGACATAATTTTTTGGCAAACTTGGATTCTTCCAGCAAGAGATAGAGACCTATTGTACCACTTGTTTAGCTTATTATGGATCTTATCCTTGACCCAACCCCACATCTCTTTTAAAGAGGGATTAACAGAAAAGGGGATACCCAAATATCTGACAACTTTAGAGGGGCCACCCCATTGGAAATCAAATTTACTAAACCAAACAGGAGGTTGATCATCCCAACCAAGACAAATAGATTTGGCATGGGATAATCTAGCTCCAGAAATTTTACAGAAGAAATTAAGTTTATTGATCATGGCAACAAAATTCTCTTCAGAGGCTTCATGAAACAGAGAAGTATCATCAGCAAACTGACAGTTTATAATTTCCTTATTATTAGGAAGGATGATGCCTTTAACAGCAGGGGATAAAGTGTTGTCCCTAAGAATATAAAAAAGAGCTTCAGAAGCAATAACAAAAAGAGCGGGAGCAAGAGGGCACCCTTGTCTAATCGATCTTTCCAAAGGGAAGATGGTAGACAGGGATCCGTTAACATCAATTTGAGCATGAGCATCCTTGAGAAGCATTTTCACAATACCACAAAAGAAGGATGGGAAACCAAAAGCCTCGAGCATCATATTAATAAAATTCCATTCAATTCTGTCATAAGCCTTCTCAAAATCCAGTAAAAACATAGAAACATTTTGATTAGTATGCTTAGCCCAATTAAGAGCTTCCCAACTAGTAATAAGAATCTCTAATATATATCTACCCTTCACAAATCCAGTTTGGGTAGGGCAAACAAATTTGGGGAGAATGGCTTCAAGCCTAGTTGACACAATCTTAGCCAAAATTTTATAAGAAACATTTAAAAGAGTTATAGGCCTCCAATTCTTAATAAGGGATTTATCACCCTCCTTAGGGATGAGTTTAATGATACCAGAATTAATATCCCTACCTAGGGTTCCAATATTGATGGCTTCATTATAAATATTAATTAAGACTTTGCTAATCCATTTACTGTTAGCCTTGTAGAATTCTGCAGGTAGCCCGTCAGGCCCAGGAGCTCTATCATTATTAAGGGAATTGATAGATTTCTCAATTTCCTCAAGAGACAAGGGCTGCTCAAGAATAGAAGCATCCTCAGCCGAGATCCTTTTAGGAATAAGATTCATACATTGATCTCTAAGGGCCCTAGCCTCTTGAGAATCCTCCGAAGTAAAAAGATTTTTATAAAATTCAGCAAATTCACTCTTGATAATATCAATATCAGTAATCAATTGATTGTCAATAAGCAGTTTATCAATAGATTCCTTAGCTTGCTTATGTTTAATAAGATTAAAGAAAAATTTACTACCTCTATCTCCATAATGTAACCAATGGGCTCTTGAACGAATTCTCGCCCCTAGAGCTTTTTGATGTTGATGTTTTCTGAGAGCATCCTTAGCATGGGCAAGCTGGTGACAGAGATAAGGATCATCCGGGTTATTTTGGATATCAATTTCAGCATTATAAAGATTATCATTAAGCCAGGATTCCTTAAATCTATAATCTTTGGCCTTCTTTTGACCAATAGTTCTTAAAAAGTTCTGCCAGGCAGAGACATCTAGACTCCACCTACGGATATAGGATAAAGAGGGAAAATGAGACTCATTGATGAGTCTAATAATGGAAATGGCAGCAAGAATGTCATTATCCTCCAGAAGGCTAGTGTTGAGAATGAATTTACGGTTAGAATGATTGCTATAAATAGGTGAGCAGCCGAGATTAAGAGATATAGAAATAGGGTGGTGATCTGAAAGAGTGGTAGGGGATACAAGCACCAAGTTATTATTCTTATCCGGAATCACAGAAAAGAAATTGCTATTAAGATAGAATCTATCAAGTCTAGAGTAGATTCTATACTGACCCTTCTAAAAATTACACCAAGTAAACCAGAGGCCAGGGTTATTATTCTTGCTTCCCGTTAAAGGATCAAAAAGGGATTTAGTCCTTTTAAAGTTATTCCAGGTAAGTCTTTCCTGCTCTTTCCAAGAGAAAGGTAGACCTCCTAGTTTATCTTCTTGATTCTCAATCATATTGAAATCACCTCCAAACATCCAGGGAATGTCAGGAAGCAAGCTAAGCCAAGACCAAAACATACTCCTTTCCGTATAATCATTGGCAGCATAAACAGAACATATACCAAAATCCATATCATTATGATTAAAGATCAACCAAATGGCTCTATTACAAGGTGAAAAACCGAAACTTTTAATTTTAGGTCCCCATTTGGGGTTGAGTAAAATCGCCACTCCCCCTCTACCCTGAGGGTGATTAGTGGAGAATTTGATAGCATCTCTCCAGATAAAATTAAGATTGGATTCGAGATTGAATCCAGTAGACTTAATTTCTTGCAGCATAATCATATCAATATTAATTCGAGAGCTGAGAAAATTCTTAATAACAAACTTTCTATCAGGACATTCCAGTCCTCTAATATTCCAAGAGACGCAATTCATTGAGATAGAATTAGAGAATTAGATGCCTCAACACCCACGATGTCCTCCATAGGAGAAACATCCTCAGAGTCAGTTTGATTCTGCTTCTTACTGTTCTTGTTTTTGTTCTTGGATCCCGGAGGTCTTCCTTTCCTTCTAGTAGTGAGGATATCCTCATTATCAGACAGAGAAGGGGAAGAAGCCTCCAGCACCGGAGACTGATTATTAACAACAGCAGGGTTTGCCGGAATGACTTCAACTATGAAATCATCTGAGATCTCTTGAAAATCTTTCATAGGGGGATTCTGCTTTGAAGAAATGAGTTTGGTGGGAGCCTTAGAAGTAGATAGAGGGGGGACAGAGGGTTTAGTATTGTCTTTAGTAGTCATATTAGCTGCAGAAGGAGGGGATACAAAAGGCATATTTGGAGTCGAGTCTTTTTTACTTGACCGATTTTTCCTTTTTTTTGTAACAGTTTGAAAACCATTTGTATCCACTATTCTAGTAAATGATACATTTTGAGAGAACGGTGCTCGAAGCGGAGAGGGGGGAGATTGTGAGGGGGCAAGTGGGGAAGGCATAGGATTAGTTTTAGCAGAGGAAGGGGGAACCGACTGGGTAGAAATGGGGGAACCTTCTGCAATATATATGAGAAAAATTTCTATTCTATTCCCCTTTTGCATGCAAAATGAATTCAAATTCTAAATTTAAAATAGCTTTTTTTTAGAAGTTGTTAAATTGATTTTTTAGATTCATTTATTATGGAAAAGCCAATGTTATTAAGCTGAGAGGCTTTATAATGGCAACAAATTTATTCATTAACATTTAGGGGTTTTCAAATAATTTGACGTGTATTTTTAAATTTATTCTAAAATTAATTGTTGATTCATTTAACAACATTAAAAAATAACTATTTTAATTTTAAAATGTGAATTGATTTTCATGCAAAACCAAAAAATGTCAAATATAAATGTTGTTAAATGAATTAATATCAATTAATATCAATTAAAAATATAATATCAATTAATTTTTACTAATGCCTCTAGAGTATAAGTTTAACTTTTATTTAAAAATATATAAATAATATATATTACATAAATAAGTATAATAAAAAAATAGAAATATCAAATTAATATTGATAACATTCATTTATTCTTATCTATCTAATATATTTATTAATAAAGTATATTTTGATACAAGCTTTGTTAATTTTATTATTATTCAAATAATTTTTAAATATTTTATTAATGTTTCAAATTATTTGATAAAGCTTAAGTATTTGATTTTATTATTATTAGGGTTTGATAAGAATAATATAATTTTAATTATAAGATACTTTAAACTATTTTAAAATGTCTATATTTTAAATTTTTAGTAAAAATATCATTTCAATTAAAAGAGAGTTTAAGCTATTTTAAAATGTCTTTATTTCATAAGAACAAAGTTTCAAGGTAATTATTTGAAAAAAATATTGAAATAAGAAAGAAAATATTCATAATAAAGGTACATAATAATAAAGATTCTTTTAATATATTATAAAAAATGAAAATAAATACATTATCCTACAATAGTTATTACCATCAGGATTTGATAAACATTGAAAAGCATAGTCTAATCATTTAAAGTTATATAAGTTTTATTTTTAAATTTATTCTAAAACTAATTGTTGATTCATTTAACAACATAAAAAAATAGAAACCCTAACTATAATGAAAACCTTACCGTAATCAAATCCTCACCTTGAAAATATCTCTAATCTAGACCTGATTGAACTCTAAACCATAACTTGACCCTAAACTTAAATATAACCCTAACTTCACCCTTACTACAATCCTAAACCTAACCCTTAACACTAACACTTAACCTATGATATAAACCCTAACCCTTGACATAATCATAAATGTAACCCTAATCGTAAGCCTAACCATAATCTTAGCCCTATCCCTAACCTTAACCCTAACCATTAGCCTAACCCTAACAATGATGTAAACCCTAACTACAATCCTAACCCTAACCCTTAACTTTAACTCTAACCCTCTAATATAAACCTTAAACCCTTAACCCCAATCTTAACATTGTGATATAAACCCTAACCCTAAACACAAAACTAACCATAATTGTAAATCCTAATCCCATGATATAAAGTCTAACCCTAGAAATAATCATAACAATAACACTAAATCCTAATCCTAACAACAATTATAAGCCTAACCCTAACCTTAACCCTAAATCCAAAATCTAACCATTAACCTAACCCTATTAGTGATGTAAACCCTTACTGCAATCCTAACCCTAACCATTAACCTAATCCTAAAAGTGATGCAAACCATAACTATAAATCCAAACCATAACCATAATTATAAATATAAACCCTAACCCTAGACACAATCCTAAATATAACCCTAAATCCTAAACCTAACCATAATCTTAACTCTTTCCCTAACCTTAATCATAACCATAATAGAAATCTAATTCCTAACCATTAACCTAACCTTAACAATGATGAAAGCCTAACTATAATCTTAACCCTAACTCTAACCCTCTAATATAAACCCTAACCCTAACATTGTGATATAAAACCTACCCCTAAACATAAAATTAACCATAATCATAAATCCTAATCCTTCATATTCCTTGTCGGCATCCTTATTCTTATTCTTCAGCCATTGGCATTTCCTATCCTTCAACGATTGGCATTTCCTATCCTTCAGCCATTGGCATTTCCCATGCTTCAGCGAATGTTGTTTTATAATTTATTAATTTCATTTCATTAGTAACTGTAGGAATACGATACAATTCTTTTTTGTTTACACCGTTACAAATGGGTGGGTGGCATTGTAGGTTACACCTAACTAGCATATGTGTCTTAAATTTTAATTTAATCTATATAAAATACACCGAGAGATATCCTTCTCGAGGTGCCTATTTCAATTTAGGGTATAAAATTGATAAAAAATAGGCACCTCGAAAAGGATATCTCTCGGTGTATTTTATATAGATTAAATTAAAATTTAAGACACATATGCTAGTGGCAGTCGCCCGACGCGACATGGAAAACATAAAATAAATGCAATATATAATTATATAGTATCTTTTTCTTGAGTACTATTATATAATAGTATTTTAATATTATTATATTATTATATTATTATATTATTATATTATTATATATCTAGGTATGTGAAATGTATCCATTTAGACTATTTTTATTAAATATATATGTTTTACAAGATTAAAGCATATACTAAAATGTAAGATATATATAGGAATTTATTTAATGATAATATAAAATATTATTTAATGGTCAGTATTATGGTTATGGATAGGGTTAAGATTAGTATTATGGTTAGAGTTAAGGTTCATTGTTAGGGATACGATAAGGGTTCACATCAAGGTTAGGAGTTGGTTTAGGTTTAGAATTATGGTTATGGTTAGGATTTAGGATTATTTTTACCTAGTTTTTATCATCGTCAGCTTTAGGTTAATGGTCAAGTTTAGGGTTAGGGTTTATGCTTATGATTAGGATTATAATTATGCTTAGGATTAGGGTTTAGGGTTACGGTTAAGGTTAATATTTATATCATTAATATGGTTAGGGTTAGAGTCAGGATAATGATTAGTGTTAAGGTTATTATTTAGGGTTAGGATTAGGGTTATGATTATGGTTAGGGTAAGGGTTTACACCATGGTTTGGATTAGGGTTGTAATGCATAATGTATAATTGTATGTAATTGTATTATTTCCCTATGTGGTAACAATAATGGTTAGGGTTAGGGTTTAGGCTTATGGTTAGGATTATGATTACGCTTAGGATTAAGGTTTAGGGTTATGGTTAAGGTTAGTATTTACATCATTAATATGGTTAGGGTTATTAGGGTTAGGGTAAAGATTATGGTTAGGGTAAGGGTTTAGGCCATGGTTTGGATTAGGGTTATAATGCATAATGTATAATTGTATGTACTTGTATTTTTTCCATATGTGGTAAGAAAAATTTAGAAAGTGGGTGAGAGAAAATTTAAGGCTCGAACCAAGACACATACTTTTCACATATGGTTAGGGATATGATTAGGGTTAGGTTTATATCATACTTAGGCTTAGGGTTTAAGTTTAGAGTTAGATGTAGGGTTATGGTTTAGGTTTTAGGGTTAGGACTAAGTATTATTGCTAGGGTTAGGGTTAGGATTATGATTAGGGTTAGGCTTTAAGGTTATGGTTAGGATTATGGCTAGTAGGCTAACAATTTAGGGCTATGCTTCAGATTGTCGATAGGATTAGGTTTAGGGTTAAATATCAGGGTTAGGAATATGGCTGTGGTTTAGGGATAAGATTAGCTTTAGGTTTAAAGCTAAGGGTTAACGTTATGGTTGAAGTTTAGGGATAGGGTTAGGGTTACGATTAGGGTTACAATTTATATGATATGGTTAGGGATATGGTTATGGTTAAGGTTGAAATTTACATCTTATTTGGGGTTAGGGTTAGGATTATGGTTAGACTTAGGGTTTAAAGTTATGGTTAAGATTATGGCTAGGATTAGGGTTTATATCATGATTAGGTTTAGGGTTAGGGTTAGAACTATGTTCAGGGTTGATTTAGGGTTAGGGTTAGATTGATTGAGGGTTAGGTTTAGAGTTGTGCTTCAATTTGGTGGTTATAGGTTTCAATTTAAAAATAGTTTATTATTGATCAATTCATTAATTTTAAATTTAATTATTGTACATACTATTTCTCAAATTTGAGAGGTTATATTTGTTATATTTAACACAGATGGTTAGGATTAACATTATGGTTTAGGATTATTGTTAACAATATGGTTGCGGTTAGGTTTAAATCATTCTTATAGTTAGTGTTAAGGTGTAGGGTTAGGGTTTAGGGTTTAGGGTTATGGTTAAGTTAGAGTTAGGTTTAAGGTTCGAGGTTTAGGGTTTCAGGTTAAGGTTATAGTTAATTAGAATTAGGGTTCAATTGTACAATTAGGGTTTGATTATGGTAAGGTTTTAATTACGATCAAGGTTGGGGGTAGATTAAGGTTAGATTGGATAAGGATTAGTTTTAATTAGGGTGAAGGTCAAGTTTAGCGATAGAGATTAATTAGGATTAGAGTTTAATTAGGGTTAGGGTTAAATAATCCTATTAGTTGAACAAATAATCCTAATACTAACATTCTAAATTAAATATGAGGGTTTAGTTTTATTGTTAGGGTTAGGTTTTGGGGTGAGAACTAAGGATCATTTTTAGGGTTAGGGTTTAGGGTTATGATTAAGTTAGGCTCAAGGTTAGGGCTAGGATTATGATTAGGGTTAGGGTTCAAGGTTATGGTTAGGATTATGGTTTATGTCATGATTGAGGTTAGGGTTAAGATTTTGATTATGGTGAGGATTATGGTTTAGATCTATGGTTAGGATTGTTATTATGGTTAGAGTTTACATCATGGTTAGGGTTAGGGTTAGGATTTTCTTTAGGGTTTGCATAAAGGGTAGGGTTAGGTTTAGGATTCTGGTTAGGGTTTACATCATGGTTATTTTTTAGGGTTAGGGTTTACTATTATGATTAGGATTATAGCAAGTTGGTTTAGGGAAAATGTTAGGATTAAGGCTAGGTTTAGGGTTTAGTGTTATAGTAAGGTTTAGGGTTAGTGTTAAGGTTAGGGTTCTATTTACGTCATGATAAGGGTTTAGATTGGGACTATGCTTAGGGTAAGGGCTTACGATTATGGTTAGGTTTATGGTTAGGATTAAGGTTTACATCATGGTTAGTGTTATGGTTTAGGGTCTAAGATTATGAACATGATTAAGGTTTACATAATGGTAAGGGCTAGGTTTAGGGTCTAGGATTATGGATAAAATTATGGTTAGGGTTTACATCATGGTTAGGATTAGCATCAGGGTTTAAGATTATTGTTAGTGATATGGTTAGGGTTAGGTTTACATCATTATTAGAATTCGCATTAGGGTGTCAGGTTAGGGTTAGGATTACAGTTAGGGATAGGGTTTGCATCATGGTTAAGGTCAAGGTTAGTATTAGCATTAGGGTTAAAGTTAGAGGCATGTTTTAGGTTATGGTTATGGTTAGGAATAAGGATTATTATTAGGGTTGCGGTTTTGTGTTATGGTTAAATTAGAGTTAGGTTTAGGGTTAAGGGTTAATGTTATAAATAATTAGGGTTAGGGTTCAATTATGATTAGTGTCTGGGTTATGATAAAGTTTAGGGTTAGAATTATGGTTTGGTTTGTGTTAAGGTTTAGTTTAATTACATAAGGGTTTAAGTAATGATTAGCATTAGGTTTAGGGCTAGGATTTACACCATGCCTACGGCTAGGGCTAGGTTTAGGGTATACATTATGGTTAGGGTTAGCCTAAGGGTCTAGGATTATTATTAACAATATGGTTAGGGTTATGTTTACATCATGCTTAGAGTTAGTGTTAGGTTATAGGGTTATGGTTAAATTAGAGTTAGGGTTAGGGTTAAATCTAGTGATAGGGCTGAATTATTGTTAGATTATAGTTTAACTTGTAGCTAGAGCTTAATTCTAGGGTTAAATTTGTTTTATGGTTACGGTTCAAATTAGGTAAATAAAGATTTAAATATCTTGGTTTTCTATAGATAGAACTTTGGAAGACATTCTTCTTTTGAACATCTTTTAAAATAGTTTTTTATGATTGATATCATAGAAATTTAAAGTGTTTCTTTTATATGGAATTTGATTTGTGGCACATCGTTGAGGTTTTAATTCAACCCTACAAAAGGAAACCATGGTTCTAGCTTAATTAATGAAATTGATGACCTTAAGATTATAAATGGTAATGAATTGTATTAGGTTTTCTTTTGATTTAGCATTAGTATGGTAGCTTGAGTTAGATTCATAGTCAATTAGGTATACTATTCCAATTTACACACACACACACATACATGTGTGTGTGGTATAAAAACTATTCTAACACAACCATGTGCTAAATGTCTTGTGGCATAAAAAAGGGTAATTATAAAATGTAATTTAAAAAGCTCAATTTTTTATATTTTTGAAATTCAAATATAAATAAATTTTAAAATCTATTAATATATAATAAAATAAAATAAAATTAACTAAGAGATAAAAAAAAAATATCAATTGAAAAATCACATTTATATGAAAAATTATATAATCTATAAAGAGAGAAAATGTCATATAAAATACTAAATTGTTTTCAAATATTTGTGTATGCAATTTTGATTTGTTTTAATTTAGAAATATAATATTTTGATTTTTAATAGAAACATATGAATAATTTTTTATTTGAGTAAATTGGAAATTAAAAAAATATATGTCATTTTGGAAATATTTGTGTATGTATGTAACTTTGATTTTTTTAAGTTTAGAAACATTATATATCTACATGTATGCATCAACTTTCATTTTTTGAATTTAGAAACATTATATTTTTAGTTTAAAATTTTCACACAATTTATTTTTTGATTTTTCTAAATTGAAAATTAAGATTTGTTATTTATTTTTTATCAAAGCAATAGTGTTAAACAATTGGAAGATAAATGAAGTTCTTAAAAAGCATGTTTATGTTTGTAGAAAACTCATAAAATATAGAAAGTTGTATTTTTAATTGTAGCTTTAAATGTTTCCTATAAAATATTACTTCAACTCTTTATAATTGGTAACATCTATTTCAATGTATTGTAGCTTTAAATATTTTCTATTGATAAATATTTCCCAAATAACAATCCTTTATGGAAATATTGATCAACTTAAGCATGTTTATGCTTGTGGAGGGAAACAACTCATAGAAAATAGAAAGTTAACATTTTTAATTGTAGCTTTAAATGTTTCCTATAAAATAGAACTTGAACTCATTATAATTTTGATTTTTAAATTTTAGAAACATATAAATTCTTTTTGATATTTTTAAATTGAATATTATTTTTGCACCATTTATATAGACATGTAATCTTGATGTTTTGAAGTTAGAAACATTATATTTTTGTGTTAAGATTTAGAATCATATAAATTGTTTTTTATCATTTTAAATTGAAAATTAGAAAATAAAATATTGTTTTTGCACTATTTGTATAGGCATGTAATTTTGATTTTTTGAAATTAGAAACATTATATTTTTGTATTTAAGATTTTAAAATATAAAAATGATTTCTGATTTTTCTAAATCTTTGGTATTTGGACGTAGTAATGACGAGTACCACATAAATGAAACATTAAAAAATATTTCAATGAATGATATACATAAAACATCTAAGTTTTGGTTGTCAAAAGTTATATGTGGTTCCATCGATTGAAGAAAATGCGGGCTGTGAAGAAGATAATCCAAAACACATTTTTAAATAGCTTAAATTTTTTTAATTAAAATTATTATTTTTTAACCTTTTTAAATTTTTTTATAGATTCACTTAAAATTTTATAGAAAACTATTATAATGGAACTAATTTTTCAAATTTTCATAAAAAGAATTAAACATATACATTATAAATTAGAAACTATTTTTTTTATATATTAAAACATTTATTATTTTTTAAATTTTTGTGTATATATGCAACTTTGAGTTTTTGAATTTAGAAATATTATATTTATACAATTGGAATTATTAACATAAACACTATTTTTCATGTTTCTAAATTAAAAATTATATGTTATTTTTGAAGTTTTTGTGTGACTACAATAAATAAAAAAATAAGATAGTTTAGAAACATAAAAAATCTTTTTCATTTTTTGAATATAGAAATGTTAAGATTTAGAAACATGAAATCTTTTATTGATCTTTCTAAATTGAAAATTAAGATTCTTTCCTTTTTTTTTTTCAAAATATTGCTTATATAGAAAATAGAAATCGGTGGTCTGCGTTTTTCGGTGACTCTGCGTTTGGTTGAGATCTGGCATCTGACGTGGTGACCCTCACTCGACAGTCACTCCTCCCAATGTTCCAGGTGTGTGCGTCCCTTACTGCATTTATAGTTAACTCATAATGTCCGCTCTGCCATTATTACCTCCGGCAGAAGCCGTGCCGCCCGCAGTGAAACCCATTAATGCATCTAACACTACCTCTGCATTTAAACCTAACACTACCGAAACCGAAAAAAACAATGCTCAGTCAGTCACGAAAACCTTCTCCGAGGCGGTGTCGAATTCCTCTGTCGCTGCTGCCGCTAGGTTTAGTGCTTCTCCTCAACATGAAGAGACCAAACCAGGTAAGAGATCTATGGGTGGTTTGAGGCCTTTTTCCATCTCCCCTAACCCTGAAATGTTAGATGAAATAGAGAAATAAAAGGGTAGGTTAAAAAACTGTGCAATTTTTTTCGCTGCTGTTGATGTTGAACGAAGCCCTGCAAGAAATTTTTTGGATGATTGGTTTTATAACTATTGGAATTTGAAATTAGGGTATAGCATCTCTTTCTGTCGTCAATTGCAGAAGGGTCTATTTGTCATCTTTTTTAAATCTGCAGAAGCCCAGGAGGCTGTCCTCAAAAGGCAGTATTGGAATGTAGGTAATACATCCTTTCGAGCCTTAGCTTGGTCTCCAGAGGCTATACATGAAGAGGTGTTGGCCTTGTCTGCACCAAGGTGGATCATTGTTAAAAATCTGCCCCCATATCTTTGGTGATTCATTATACAGTTGTTGGAGCCACTCGGCAAGGTCATTAGGTTTGATGATTCCTCTCGATTGGTTCCACACATGGACGCTAGAGTGCTAGTGTCGATTAAGCCAGGCATTGAAATCCCTCCGGCTCTTGAAATAAACATTTCAGGGGATGTAATCTCTTGTCCTCTAGAGATTTTAGGGGGACTAAATGCTTGTTTTCTTTGTAAGAAGGAGGGACACCTTCGTCGCGACTGCCCCATCATCAAAAGGAAAAATGAGACTAACTCAAACCCTAAATCTGTTGATACTGGTAAATTGAACAACTCTGTTCCTACTAATAAAAACAATGAAATCTCTACAGTGTTGTCTGCCCAACCTGCAACTAACAATAAAAATCACGACAATACCATTGCGACTGAACCCCAACTAGATGTTAACATGACAGATGGTTTTCAAGTTGTTAAAAGGAAATCGGATAAAAAAAGAAGAAGGAAAACTGACATCTCTGATGCCCTTAGTGATAAAATTAATAAATCCAATACTCCACTGGTGACCTCTACACCTACTGCTCCTCTTACCTCAATAGATACCTCCCCTATTGCGGCCAAAATTAAGACTTTCAAAGAAATTGAGGAAGGGTACTATTTGGAAATTGTACCAGCAAATAATGGTAACTTGATATCTATCCCTCCCAAGCACATAGATGATCAATTTTACTCTACTCCTACGGTTGGACCTGGCAGAGGAAATGACCAATCTAAAATTCCTGATGCAGAAGCTGAAGATTTAGATTGGCAAAAAGATTTCCCCAAGTCTAAGCGTCGAGGTAGACCTCCTGGGTCCAAAAACAAAAGCCCTGTTGGGCCCATGAGTGAAGAAGGATCTGCACAATACAATACCACCAATACAGGTGGATCTATGGACCTTACTTGCATCCCTACTGACAACAGATTAGAATGAATTTTATCTCATGGAATGTAAGGGGCCTTGAGTCCCCGGACAAGAAATACATTGCTAAGCATTTTCTGGACACTATTAGCAACAAAGACTTTATTATGTTGCAAGAAATTAAAGCTGTTGATTTTATTTTAGATCTTAATCTTGAATTCATCTGGAAAGATTCAATTAAATTATGTTCTGCACACTCCAAAGGAAAGGGAGGCACTGCGCTACTTATTAATCCTAAATGGTCCAAACACATTGTTGATAAAGGTAGATCCCCATGCAATAGTGCTGTATGGGCATCTATCTGTATCAATAATGTTACATTTGGAGTCTGCTCCATTTACGCTCCCAATGAACCTCAGGAGAGAGCTGAACTTTGGTTATGGATATCATCCCTTCCAGACATCCCATGGATATTGGGAGGAGACTTTAACATGGTTGAGTATCAAAAAGACAAATCTGGAGGCAGACCATTTAACTGGAAACCTGTTGAAGTTATGCCTTGGAATAATATGATCCAAGGAAAAAAGCTGTTTGACCCTCTGAAAAACATTGACAATACCAATACTAATCTGAAGTATACCTGGTGTAACTTTCAACAGGCCTCCTCCCGTATCTATGCCAGACTTGACAGATTCTATGCTCACTCGAACAGTTTCTCCTTCATACCTGACAAAAATGGCAATGTTGTATCTGTTTACCCTACGGCCTTATCAGACCACCATCCTATTTCTGCTTGTATCAAACTATCTTGTGTTCCACAAGCACCTCTGGTTGGCAAATCTAGATATATTGTTAATACCTCTTTGCTAAAAGATGAAGACATATTGATAGCCATTCAACTTATAAGCTCCTTTAATAAGAATAGTTATCCTTCCCTTTCCTACTGTGATAGATGGCAAAAGAATCTTCTTGCTTGGAAAGCCTTACTTCAAACGATTGGCCAAAAGAAGGCCAAGGATTATAGATATATTAAGAAATCCCTCTCGGATAAGCTTTGCTCTGCTGAAGCTAGTATGCAGAGCAACCCGACTAATCAAAATCTATTACTTATGGTATCTAGAGCTAGGGACAACCTTAGATTACATCAGCAAAAACTTGTTAATGGTGTCAAGATCAGATGCAGGGCTCACTGGCTTCAATTTGGTGATAAAGGTACAAAATTATTTTTTAACTATCTTAAGCAAAAACATACGAACGAAACTATCTCAAGCATCTCTGTGGAGAATATTGAGCTAGTGGACCCTGAGGAGATAAAGGTTGCCTTCTCCAAATACTACTGTAATCTGTTTACTTCTGAGGACACTATGGAATCCGCTGAGCTCAGAAAACAAATTAGAACCATTATACCTAATAAGATAACCCAGTCCGATTCCGATTCTTTGGGACAAAGCATAACTAAACAAGAGATTGTTAATGCTATCAATACTCTTAAAAAGGAAAAATCTCCTGGGCCTGATGGTATCCCAGTTGAGTTTTATCAAGCTAACATTGATTGGATAAGCTCCGATCTCCTTGACCTATATAATGAAGCTTTTAATAAAGGCTCTCTCGGCAACATGATAAACAGGGGTATTATCAAATTAATCCCTAAAGAGGGAGACAAAACTAATATCAAAAACTGGAGACCAATTACGCTTCTGAATGTATCATATAAAATTTTGGTCAAAATTCTTGCTCGTAGATTAGAAGGTATCCTGCCTAAGTTTGTGAGCTCTACCCAGACTGGTTTTATTAAAGGTAGATACATACTGGAAAATCTTATAACCAGTTGGGAAGCAATGAACTGGGCTAAGACCTCCAACCAAAACGCTGCTATCCTTCTCTTGGATTTTGAGAAAGCCTATGATAGAATAGAATGGAGCTTTATTGATACTATGCTCAAGGCCTTTGGTTTCCCTAACCTATACTGTAAGTATATCAAACTTTTGCTTAAAGATGCTATGGCCCAAGTTGATATTAATGGATCTCTTTCGGAGCCCTTTCCTCTAACTCGATCTATTAGACAGGGATGTCCACTTGCCTCTGCTCTATTTGTAATTGCTTCTGAAGCTCTTACCTAAATCCTTACTGACGACACTTTATCCCTGGCTGTCAAAGGTATCACTCTTCCCAACAATGAGGATCTATCTATCTACCAATTTGCTGATGATACTAGCTTATTCATTAAGATGGAAGATGATAACTTTAATTGTCTTACTAAGAAACTTGATCTCTTCTGCTCGATCTCGGGTGCTAAACTATCTCAGGCCAAATGTATTTGTCTTGGCTGGGATGAACATCCTCCGGGGTGGTTGTTGAAATTTGGCTTCCAGTGGGGTGGCCCAACCACCATAACCAAATACCTGGGCATCCCTTTTGCTGTTGATCCCTCTATTAAGGATATGTGGTTATGGGTTAAGACCAAAATCACAAAAAAGTTTAATAGCTGGTTCAACCGATTCCTGTCACTTGCTGGCAGACTTCAAGTCTGTCAAAAGATTTTATCTTCATACAACATATACTACGCTTCTGCTTGGATGTTCAACAACTATCAAATTTTAGAAATCCAAAAGGCTATAAGGAACTTCCTTTGGTCGGACGGTAAAGGAAATAAAAAGTGCCACATGGTTAAATGGGACTGGTGCTACACTGATAAAAAATATGGAGGGCTTGGGCTAAAAGACCTTAGACTCCATGGTATTGCACTTGCCACCAAGTGGATCTCTCACTGTGTAGATGGAGAAGAACCATGGAAAGTACTTGTTAGGAACAATATCTTGAGAGGTTACCCAAAAAAAGCTAAAACTTGGAAAAATCTCCCATTTGCTGATATCATCTTTGGTAAATTTCCTACTGCTGTGCATGGCTCTGCAGTATTCAAAACATTATGGAGAGCTTGGGAGTTGTGTAGACACTGCATTTCTGATAATGCATTCCATTCGGATGACTCTCTACATGGTGAGAGGTCTATTTGGTGGAATCTGTATCTCCAAGGGAAGCCGCTTGCCTTGACTCAAGGCTGTTCGGCCAAAGTATGGAATAACTTGGGAATCTCCACATTCATGGACCTTTTTGAAAATGATTGCTTGATTAATTGGGATGAGTTAAGATATAAATATAATCTTCCTGCCACTCATAAAAAAACATACTCCATGCTTACTAGAGCTTGCTCGAATATCCCTTCAAACTACCTCGTTGACTCTCATAGATTCACTAACAGCAAATGGACTGATGGTTCTCTTCTGACTAAACTTAAAGCCAAAAATGTTTACAACTCCCTGAATAATAATCTTAGTATTATTAAGCATGTTAATAATGTGTGGTATACTGACCTGGAGATGAAGGACTGGAATAAAATTTTTAAAAGAATCTGGAAATCCTCCATTGACCCCAAGATTAGATGTTTTAGATGGATATTGTTAATTAATAGAATACCTATTAACAATTACCAGATGAATTATGATAGTTGTACCTTCTGCAATAAACCTGAAACTTGTAGACATATATTCTTTGAATGTAATTTTGCAAAGAAAGTATGGGAATTATGTGGAATTATGTACCCCAAGTACATTGATATCTTTGAAATTATTACAGGTTACATTCATGGACTTAAAAATGATTCTAATATTCTATGGTTTATTATTTCAGCTAACATTTTATGGCAGCTATGGAAATGCAGAAACAAGGAAAGGTTTCAAGGTGCACATAGATCTCTTACTGAGTTATACCTTAAACTCACCCTTATTAAAATCTCTTCGCAGGTTTGTATTACGATGATGATCGAGAGGGAGAAACTGATCAGATTCCTCAAGATGGGGCACTCTACTATGTTCGTGTTTGAAATGAAAGACGGTTACAACTATCGTAACCACATGAACAATATGGTTTTTTTCAATAAAACGGTGAAAAAGCTGCACAAGGAAATTACCAAAAACAAGAATGCGACTGATGATCAGATAAAAATGATTGCTCAAATCCAAGCTAATAAAAGCATCGCTTGGATGGAAGGACCTCTCGGATGGACAGCTTGGGTTGATCAATTTGAAGACCCGCTGCATTAATACCTTTTTTGCTATTGTATAGCTGCTTCACTATGTAATTTACATTTTTGGCTGCTCTTGTGACTTACTCTCCGTGTGAGGCATGCCTCCGGAGCTGACTTAATTTTGGAACCTCCTCATGCTGTAATTCTGTTGATAACACTATATTTAATATAAAAAATATTGCTTATATTTTCATTATTCCTATTCTTAAAATTTCTAAAGAAAAAAAATTAACAATAATATCCTATGCAAGCAACATTATCTTAATAAAAACCAAAAGTTATGAATATAAATTCAAAATATAGTAGACATTTTAAAACCGTTCAAACAAAACAATAGCGTAAAAGATTTCATGTGGCAGACATGCACGCCTAATGGGGAAGCATACATCCAGACATATGTTCATGCAAAGCTAATTATAAGACTAGCTTACATATATTTGATTTTAATCAAATATATATATAATACACCTCTAATAAGCGCCTCGATAAGGATATCTCTGGTGTATTATATATATATTTGATTAAAATCAAATATATGTAAGCTAGTAGCAGCTGCGGCTCAACATGGGAAACAATAAAAAAAAATCAAAATAAAACTATATAATATTATATTAATAACATTTGTTGCAATAATATGTAATATTATTATTGCAATTATTATTATTTTTTATTTGTTTGTACTGAAATAAATTATATTATAATATTATTATATTATTAATATATGAAATTTCAAATATCTATTTAGACTATTTTATATTATATTTATGTGTTGCAAGATCAAAGCAAATTCTAAAATCTAAGATATATTAAACTTTATTTAATGATAATATAAAAATTTATTTAATCGCGAGCATTATGGTTATGGTTAGCATTAGGGTTAATATTTACATCATGGTTCAGGTTAGATTTATGATTAGGGTTAGAGTTAGCATCAAGGTTAGGGTTTGGTTTTGGTTTAGGATTATGGTTAGGGTCAAGGTTCAGTGTTAAGGTTAACTTTATTGTTAGGGATACAATTACCATTAGGGTTAAGATCAAAGTTAGAGCTAGAAATAGGGTTATGGTTCAATTAAATTAGAATTAGGGTTAAATTAGTATTAAAGTTCAATAAGGATTAGGGTTTGGGCTTGACTAAAGTTAGGAATAGATTAGGATTAAAGTACAATTTGGGTTAGGGTTAAGTTTAGGGTAGGATTATTGTTATGCTTAAGGTCTAGGATGATGGTTAGATTAGCGTTATCATTAGAATTGGGATAATTATTATGATTAGGGTTATGGTTTGGGGTTATGGTTAGGTTTGTTATTTACATCATGGCTGGCGTTAAGGTTAGGTTTAGGATTATGGTTAGGGTCATAGTTAGGATTATGGATAGGGATAGGGTTTACATCATAGCTAGAGCTAGGATTAGGGTTAGGTTTGTGAGTAACATCATGGTTAGGGTTAGGTTTAGGCTTAGTGTAGGATTACCATTAAGATTACCATTAAGATTACTATTGTAGGATAGATCTTGGGGTTATTGTTAGGGTTGAAATATGGTTTTACTTATAGTTTAGTTTGTATTATTGTTCAATAATAGTTATGGTTAGGATTAACATTAAGTTAGGACCGACTTTTAATTAGAGAGAAATATTTGAGTTAGGGTTAAGTTATAGTTATTTTCATTTAGGGTTCAATTATGGTTAGGGTTTGGTTATGGTAAGGGCTTAATTATAGTTAGGATTTAATTATAGTATGGATTATAGTTTAATTAGGGTTAGAAATAGGGACATGATTCAATTTCATTATGGTAATGGTTAAATGAGGATTAGGTATTGGGCTAAAATTTAATTAGGATTAGGTTTCAATTAGGGTTTAATTCCAAGGTTAGAGTGAAGCTTAGTTGTTAGGTTATGGTTAGGTCTCAATTATGGTAGGATTAGGTTTAGGGTTAAGGTTTTTATTGTAGGAAAATGGTTGGGTTTATTTATATTTAGATTAGAGTCAGGGTTAAGGTTAATGTTAGGTTGTGATTAATGTTACTATTGTAGAATAAATCTTGTGGTTATGGTTAGGGTTAAAATATGGGTCGACTTATAGTTTAATTAGCATTACAGTTCAAGCATAATTATTGTTAGGGTTAACATTAGGCTAGGTTTAAATGAGGGTTATGCTACAATTAGGGTTAAACTATTGTATGATAATGCTTGGGTTCAATTATATTTAGACGAGAGTTAGGGTTAAGGTTAGCTTAAATTAAGGGAAGGGTTAATGTTATGTTATGATTAAGATTACTATTGTAGGATAAATCTTGGGGTTATGGTTAGGGTTGAAATATGGTCCTAGTTATAGTTTTATTAGCATTTTGGTGTAAGCACAATTAGGATTAGGATTAAAATTAGGTTAGTATTAGGGCTTAATTAGTGAGAAATATTTTCCAAGTAAGGTTTAAGTTATAGTTAGCTACAGTAAGGGGTTCACTTACTGTTAGAATATGATTATGGTAAGGTTTTAATTGTAGTTAGTGTTTGATTATGGTTAGTGTTTAATTATAGTATGAATTGTCATTCAATTAGGGTTAGAAATAACATCACAATTCAATTCTATTAGGGTTAGTGTTAAATAAGGATTAGGGTTTGGGCTAAAATTCTATTAGAGTTATAGTTAAGTGTAGGGCTAGGGTTTAACTATTCTTAGAGGGTTCAAGTTGTAGTCAAGGTTTGATTGTAGGGTTCTCTTTTAGTTTAGGGTTAGGTTTTAATGATTAGGTTTCAATTATTATAAGATTAAGCTATAATGATGGTTACTATTCTAAGATAATGTTTGGGGTAAGGGTTGGGGTCAAATTATGTTTAGGGTAAATATTATGTTATGATTAAGGTTAGTATTGTAGCATAAATTTTGGGGTTATAATTAGGGTTAAAATATGGTTCAAGTTATAGGTTAATTAGAATTATGGTTCAAGCACAATTAGGGTTAGGGTTATAATTATATAAATACTATTTTTAATTGGGTCAATATTTTGAAGATATATTAGGATTTTCTTAAATTAATATTATGCTTAGGGTTGAATTAGGGTTAGATTAAGGTTCATGTTGTACGTAGGGTTTCCTTCTATGGTTATCTAGTTAAGTTTTTGGTGAGGTTAGGGTTTCCATTCAGTTAGATGAATTAGTGTTAAGGGTTAAGATTATATTTAATTATATTTAGGGTTCAATTATGATTATAGTATGACTATGGTAAGGTTCGATTATAGTTAGGGTTAGGATTAGAGTTGAAATAGGGTTAGGGTTTGATTATGATAAGGGTTTAATTATAGCTATGGTTAGTATTACATTTAAATTCGGTTTAAATTAAGGTTATGATTTAGTTACATTAGGGTTAGGATTAAATTAGCAATAAAGTTCCATTAGGGTTAGGGGTTGGCCTAAAATTCAATTTGGATTAGGGTTTGATTATGTTTAGATGAGGGTTCAAGTTGTAGTTAGGGCTTAATTGATGGGTTATAGTTATGTTTAGGGTTAGGTTAAAGTTAGATTTCAATTATGGTAAGATTAGGTTATGGTTATGGTTAGGGTTTAGTTCTGGGTCTACATTTAGGATAAGGTTTGAGCTTAAGACTAGGGTTCAATTAGCAATATGGCTAGGTTTAAGGTTGGGTTAGGGTTAATGTAAGGTTATAATTAGGGTTACCATTGTAAAAAAATTATTGGGGTTAGGATTATGGATCAATTAGAGTTACTGTTAGGATTATGGTTAATGTTGACTAAGTATTTGATTTAGTATTAAAATTCAATTAGATTTCAATTATTAAGGGTTAGGGTTAGTGTTGTGATTCAATCATAACCCTAGTAACTATTATATCAATTCAACATACAAAAAAATGATTGTTTTAGAAAAAATACATTAAATGTGTTTTGTTTAATAATAAATATGTTAAGGTAAGAGAATTTAGAATAAAAGCATACCTTCCATGTAGGAGTCAAACATAAATCAATACAAAATAATGTATTTCTTAATTTACCATAATACCCAAAATATTGACATCTTATTCATTTCTTTTAAATAAATACATTATAATAGAAATTTAAATGCATGATCAATGTGCATCCAAAACTATCATATAGGATTAGGGTTACAATTTGTGGTAATGTTTATTAAGAGTTAAAATTAGACTTCAATAGGGTTAGGGTTACAATTTTAATTAGGATAAGGGTTAGCATTCAATTTAAATCAAGATTATGATTACAATTCAATTTTTTGAAGGGATAAGGTTTAATTTGGTTTAGTGTTAGAGTTAGGGTTAGGGTTCAAGCTTAGGGTTCAATTCATTATAGTATTAAGGTTTAATAATATTTAAGGTTATGGTTTATTTTGGTTTAGCATTAGGTTTAAAGTTCAATTTTGTTTATTATTTAATTAAAGGTTTAGAGTTAGGGTTCAATTATGTTTATTGATATGTTTAGGGTTCAATTTTTATTTAAGGTTTTCTTTGAGTGTGGTGTAGGGTTAGGGTTCAATTAGGTTTATTGGTATGTTTAGGGTTTAATTTTATTTAAGGTTTTGTTTGAATGTGGAGTAGAGTTAGGGTTAAATTAGGTTTATAGTTAGCATTCAATTTAGTTTATGGTTAGGTTATGCTTAGATTTCAATTAGGTAGGATTAGAGGTTTAAAATTTCTTCTAATTAAAATTATCTTACTCATCACCTTGAATCTAATGCTAAACTTAATAAAATTTAAACTCTAACTATAAAGCAAAAGATAATTAAGTTCTTATCAAACTCCAAGCCTAACCATAACCATAATTAAAATATAATCTTAATTTGAGAGTTTAACCTTTATGAAACAATTTAAGTGTATAATTTTTTTAAGAATATTTATTTATATACATAGTTTTGATTTTTTTTTTAATTTAGAAATATTATACTTTTATGATTAAAATTTAGAGACATAAAAGTTCTTTTAATATTTCTGTATGTAATTTCAATCTTTCCAATTTAGAAATTAAAATGTGGAAACATAAGAATTCTTTTTGATGTTTCTAAATTGAAAATTAAAGATTGTATATTATTTTTTAAATATTTGTGTATTAGATGTAAATTTGAAACATAATATTTTTTATGTTTAAGATTTAGAAACATATAAATTCCTTTTTGATCTTTCTAAATTAAAAATTAGGATTCTTTTCTTCCTTTCTCTTTCTAAATTGATACTACTATAATAAATTAATTTTTACAATATTTTTTTTGAAATCATATACATATTATTTGCATTCATAACATTTATTATCATTTTCTTAATATATTGATAAGAGGACAAAAAGTTATAGATGTTGGTTTTGCTACAATTGTTTGGTAATCTACACATTTTAACAAAATAAAGTGAAATTATCAAAATAGAAATTAAAGAAAATAAAATATAAATATATTTTAAAAATAACAAACACATCTATAATAATGAATAATTGATTGTGATTTTTTTAATCGAATTTTATAAGATTGAAAACATGTAAACTTTGATAATGTAATTTTGCTTTCACCTTAATTTTATATAGATAAATAGTTTTTGAGGCCAAATCAATCATTGACTTGATTCCACAGAGCCGCAGCTTATGTCTTCTGTTTCTTCTTCTTCATTTTCTTTGTGAAAAGTGAGAAGAAGTTTTTCGAGAGAGCGGCGGCACAAAAGGAGGCCTAGAAACAAACTGCAGTTGATCCCATCACATGCCCCAAAAGAATTGGTGACTTTTTATTTGCTTTCTGTTTAACCTCTCTGTCGGCTCTTTCGCAAGGAGCTTCTGAATAAGATCATCCAGAGAAGATGAGGATGAGAAAAAGGGGTCCTTGCTCATAATATTCACAAAGGTGTCCTTTCGACTAAACCCCCTAAAAGGTGTCTGACCGTGACTCATTTCGTATAGAAAGACGCCGAAAGACCACCAGTCGACTGGGTATGAATGGAATTTGCCCCACAGGACCTCTGGTGCGATGTACTCCTCCGTACCCACAAACGAACGAGATTTCCATTCATTATATTCGCCATGATCAGATATGAGACGCAGGGACAGATCGAAATCAGTGAGCATTATGTGCCCACTATCTTGCACCAATATGTTCTCTGGCTTCATATCTCGATATACGATTTCTTTCTCGTGCAAATACTCCAACGCTACAATCACCTCTGCCGCGTAAAACCTGCACATGGATGAAGACAGGTGATCATCTAAAAAAATGACTTCAATTACCATTATTTCACCTGTTCACCTTGAGGAATCTCTCTCTTATATATACAGACAAAAAATATCTGCACAATTATATAGTAACAAAGATAATCCTACAAAGTGTTTAATTAGTTTATTCTCTCAAAAAGTCTCCAATTATAGAGGAGAAGTTTATGCACCAGGATCCCCCGATACCGACTGCAAAAACATAACAAATATAATTAGATTGATATTGAAATTAAAGCAGGACGCAGACATCCACCAAATGCAAGTTAGAAATATAGAAGAACACACAAACACAAATATTCACCTTATGGTGGACTCTGAAAAGGTTTTACTGGGTTACCTATGCCTCAACACGTTAATATCTCCTCCAGAACAATACTCCATGGCCAGAAATGTATGAGTCTCTGACTCAAAGTGGGTAAGCAGAGACGGCAGAAATGGATGATCCAATGAAGACAGAATCTCCTTCTCCGTAGCTGCCAATTTGTAGGCTTTCATCTGTTCCTTACTCATCACTTTGACTGCAAAAGCTTTGTTGATGCCACGATGGACAGCCAAGAAAATTCAATCGTTTCAATCGTTTCAACTTCCTTGTAACGTTCGGTTACATTCTTCATCCCAGTCGTTTGTGGTATGCAATCTCTGTTTGTAGTATGCAATCTGTAACTGTTGCAAAATCTTTGATTCAAATCATATTGTGTTTGGAGCATGCATGTAACCGCTGCAGGATAGTGTGTAACTTGCTCCTGCTGTGACTGTGACCATCCAACTTTTTGAAAACGTAACTATCATCCGTTTTCTTTAGTGTATACACGGATGCCTTCACTCCCCCTGCTGCGACTGTAGGAACGCCTCTCGGCGAAATTATTTCACATATCAAAAAGAATATGTAGAACCATCATAATCATCTTGCAATTTTTTTTTCTAAGGATCATGATGTTATGATGTAATGAATAAGAGGGTGTATGAAAATCTTCCACTTAGTTATGTCATGATCATGATAATTATAATTGAAAAAAATTTGTAATGTAGAATATTTTTTATCATGATTTGCATCATCATATATAAAAATAGATATACAATTTATAAATCATTCTTCTCTGGATGTGACAGTAATATTAAAATGTATAAGAAACATCATTGTGATGTACAATGATGTAATGAATAATTGATGGAGGTAGAACCATGCATTCATATCAAAGTGTATCACTAGGTGAAAACTAATTATGTATATAAACTATTGTTGAACTCATTGGAAAATGAGTCTATGTAATAGGAAATGTTATCTTTGAGCCGTCTTTGCTGCGCTGGCTTGTTCCCTGAATGCCTCGGTAAAATCTGCCAATTATCAATCAATTTGCTCTTCATATGCGAAGATATGAAAACTCCTCTGCCATTTCTTTTCTTTCTGTTCTTACCAACGTTGTTTAATGCGTTAGATTACTCAAACATCAATCAATTTGCTGTTCATAAGCCCAAATATGTAATACTTTCTTTTCTGCCACGTCATCACCAATTTACTGCTTGTTAGGCGTAACCTACAATGCCACCCACCCATTTGTAACGGTGTAAACAAAAAAGAATTGTATCGTATTCCTACACTTACTAATGAAATGAAATTAATACATTATAAAACAGCATTCGCTGAAGGATAGGAAACGCCAATCGCTGAAGGATAGGAAATGCCAATGGCTGAAGAATAAGAATAAGGATGCCGACAAGGAATATGGATTAGGATTTATGATTATGGTTAATTTTATGTTTAGGGGTAGGGTTTATATCATAATGTTAGGGTTAAGGTTTATATTAGAGGGTTAGAGTTAGGGTTAGGATTATAGTTAGGGTTAGGATTATAGTTAGGATTTCATCATTGTTAAGGTTAGGTTAATGGTTAGGAATTAGATTTATATCATGGTTATGATTAAGATTAGGGAAAGAGTTAAGATTATGGTTAGGCTTAAGATTTAGGGTTATATTTAGGATTGTGTCTAGGGTTAGGGTTTATATTTATAATTATGGTTATGGTTTGGATTTATAGTTATGGTTTGCATCACTTTTAGGGTTAGGTTAATGGTTAGGGTTAGGATTGCAATAAGGGTTTACATCATTGTTAAGGTTAGGTTAATGGTTAGATTTTGGATTCAGGGTTAAGGTTAGGGTTAGGCTTACAATTGTTGTTAGGATTAGGATTTAGTGTTATTGTTATGATTATTTCTAGGGTTAGACTTCATATCATGGGATTAAGATTAGGGTTAGGATTTACAATTATGGTTAGTTTTGTGTTTAGGATTAGGGTTTATATCACAACGTTAAGATTGGGGTTAAGGGTTTAAGGTTTATATTAGAGGGTTAGAGTTAAAGTTAAGGGTTAGGGTTAGGATTGTAGTTAGGGTTTACATCATTGTTAGGGTTAGGCTAATGTTTAGGGTTTGGATTTATATCATGGTTAGGGTTAAGGTTACGGATAGGGTTAAGATTATGGTTAGGCTTACGATTAGGGTTACGTTTAGGATTATGTCAAGGGTTAGGGTTTATATCATAGGTTAAGTGTTAGTGTTAAGGGTTAGGTTTAGGATTGTAGTAAGGGTGAAGTTAGGGTTATATTTAAGTTTAGGGTCAAGTTATGGTTTAGAGTTCAATCAGGTCTAGATTAGAGATATTTTCAAGGTGAGGATCTGAATATGGTAAAGTTTTCATTATAGTTAGGGTTTTTATTTTTTTATGTTGTTAAATGAATCAACAATTAGTTTTAGAATAAATTTAAAACTAAAACTTATATAACTTTAAAATTAGAGTATGCTTTTTAATGTTTATCAAATCCTCATGGTAATAACTATTGTAGGATAATGTATTTATTTTCATTTTTTATAAAATATTAAAAGAATCTTTATTATCATGTACTTTTATTATGAATATTTTCTTTCTTATTTCAATATTTTTATGAAATAATTACCTTGAAACTTTGTTCTTATGAAATAAAGTCATTTTAAAATAGCTTAAACTCTCTTTTAATTGAAATGTTATTTTTACTAAAAATTTAAAATATAGACATTTTAAAATAGTTTAAAGTTTCTTATAATTAAAATTATATTATTCTTATCAAACCCTAATGATAATAAAATCAAATAGGTTTAAGCTTTATGAAATAATTTTAAACATTAATAAAATATTTAAAAATTATTTGAATAATAATAAAATTAACAAAGGTTAAATCAAAATATACTTTATTAATAAATATACTAGATAAATAAGAATAAATGAATATTATTAATATTAATTTGATATTTCTACTTTTTTATTATACTTATTTATGTAATATATTATTTATATATTTTTAAATAAAAATTAAACTTATAATCTAGAGGCATTAGTAAAAATTAATTGATATTATATTTTTAATTGATATTAATTGATATTAATTAATTTAACAACATTTATATTGGACCTTTTTTGGTTTTGCATGAAAATCAATTCACATTTTAAAATTAAAATAGTAAATGAATCAACAATTAATTTTAGAATACATTTTAAAATACACATCAAATTATTTGAAAACCCCTAAATGTTAACGTATAAATTCTTTCCATTATAAAGCCTCTCGGCTTAATAACATTGGCTTTTAAGTAACAGCTTGTCCGTTGACATCTTTTATTGAACAAAAATGGTATGTATGATTTGTATGACAGTGTCACGATTATAAATCTAAAAAACCAATTTAACAACTATAAAAAAAAAGCTATTTTAAGTTTAGAATTTGAATTCATTTGCATGCAAAAGGGAATAGAATAGAAATTTTTCTCATATATATAGAAAATATAGAAAGATTCTATTTATATTTAGATTCTACTTTTAAATTAACTCAAACTACCATTTATTTTAAAACTAATTGATATTTAGAACTTGAAATGATTTGCTTGTAAAAAGTGAGAATAAAATAGAAATGCTAATTGTTTTTTAGAAAATCTCAATTTATAAATAGTTTTTTGTTTTAACTAACTCTTGATAAATTACAGATAAGATTTTAACTTAAGTAGCGTTAGGGTGAAACTTTAACTTTTTAAATTTATATTAATAATATTGTTTGAATTAAAAGAAATTTTAAGCTATTTTAATATTAACTATAACCTTAATCTAACCTTAATTTAACCATAACCTAATCCAAACCCTAACACTTATTGAACCGTAATCCTAATTGAATTCTATCCCAAACCCTAACCCTAATTAAACATTAATCCTAATTTAAATGTAACCCTATCATAATAGAATCATAAAGTTATTTCTTAACCCTAATTGAACTCTTATACAAACCTTAAATATAATTTTAAACTTACCATAATCAAACCCTAACCTTGACAATATCCGTAATCTAGATCTAATTGAACCATAAACCAAATCAACCTTAATCTAAGCATAATTGAAACCTAACCATGACCTAACCCTAAATTTAATTCTAACCCTAGAAATAGACCCTAAAGTTAACTCTAACCATAGAAATAGACCCTAAAATTAATTATAAATTATAAACTTTCAACTTTTTTCATTACTCTCTATAAATAGTAACATGGAAATATTGTAATAATTGTTTAACTAAAAATCATATTTATATTGAAAAATATTTCTTATTAATATTATGTAATTATAATTGATAATTCCATCTATATATTAATTTGTTAATAATCAATTGAAATTGACATTTTTGTTATTTATATAATATATATTATATCTTAATAAATTTATTATATAATTATATTTATTATTTATTATTGAGATATATTCTTAATTATTAAATATTAAATTAATGAATAATTAATTAGATTTATTTATTTTATTATTAATGCTAAATTATTATTTTTTAATTTTTAAATATCAATGTTAATAATTATCATATTATATCAATGTTATATCATAATATTAAATCAATTCTATAATAATTAATTAGATTTATTTAGTTATGATTAATGCTAATTTTCTTATATTTTTATATTAATATATAAAATTTATATTCACAATTATTCTTATATCAATATTATAAGGCAAGTACTCCCACTTGTTTTTCTTGCCAATCGTTCTTATTTCTTCTCTAGGAGGTAATCTTAGTATTCCTAGTATTTTATCTGGCTTTATTTAGAGAATAAGAGAGTGAGAAGATATCATGGAATGATTTACATGAGAGGGGTTTAAGCTCTATTTTAAAGAAGATGGGGTTTTATGAATAAAAAAAATTGTGTTCTAAGATTATTTGAGATCTTTTTCAAAAATAGAGGCATCCTACTTGTTAAATATCTAAATTTGATTTTTATTAAGAAATAGTTTTAGATGGAAATAATTTTTTCTTGCTTTTATTATGCACATACAAAATCTTTTGTTAATTTAATTTCTATTAGAAAAATAGTTTTGGAGGGAAATAAATTATTTTTACTTGTTTTTATTATGCACATACAAAAATCTTATATTCATGAGATTAGTGGTTTAATGAAATTTTTGAGTTTAACAACTTCTTTTGGGAGTTAAATCTCAGCAGCTCCTTCTCCAACTCAAGCTCTATTTTTTAGGAAGGCCCCCTCCAGCAACCTAGCATTATACTTTTCATTAAGTAATTTTTGTTATTTATTATAATTTCATTTCAAAAAAATTTAAATTGCACATGCTTAGTTGATCATTTTTGAAGTTATTTTGGTTTATTTAATAAAAAAGTTTATTAGTTTTGAGATTTAAGTATTATAAAATTAAATTTAATTAATTTTTTTATAGTTTAAATAATTTGAAGAAATGTTAGAATCTTTAAAATATAATGATATTCATTTTATGTTAGTTAAAAATAGATTTGTTAATCTTAAAATGGAATTAAGATGATAGAATTATTAGATTTAATAGATTGTAGAAGGCTTATAATAAAAATAACATTAGTTATATTAATAGATTGAAAACTATAATAAATAAAATTTATCAAACTAATTTTTTTATTAATGAGATAGGACAGAAATGAAGCCCCATTATTTCAGTTTTAAAAAGATAGAATGTAATCAAAAGAAAAACACATTTATTTAAATAGCAGAAATGAGGCCCCATTATTTCAGTTTTAAAAAGATAGAACGTTATCAAAAGAAAACACATTTATTTTAACTAGTAGTAAATTGGGGATGACGTGGCAGAAAAGAAAGGATTCCATATGAAATGAAACCCCATTATTTTAGTTTTAAAAAGATAGAATGTTATAAAAGAAAAACAAATTTATCTAACGAGCAGTAAATTGGGGATGACGTGTAATTGTTGTAATTGTGTCATTCTTTTGCATTCTTTTCCTATTTGATCCCATTTTCTCAAATTTGAATTAGGTCTTCTTGACATCAATCTCCATTATCGTTTCATGATCCTGATCAACTCTTAATTTAATTGGACATCATTTTAACCCTAACCGATGTCAAGATAGTTGTTTTCAATCATTTTCAATATCAATATTGGGTGTGTGCACTAAGATAGTATGCAAAAAAGTGGACACACCCCCAAAAAACATGAAAAAATACAAAACACAGATGGGGTATTTCAAATTTAAAAAACTCCATATAGAAGTTTAGACTCTTTTTGCCAAGCTTGACCAAAGCTAAACCATGTATGGGGTTTAAAGTATACTAATTGCATATGCAGTTTAGAAACTAAAACCCCGTACGTAGTTTTAGTTTGTAAAATACATACGCATTTGTATATCAATAAAATTTAAATTAGTAATATGGACTTGTATGTAGTTCATTTAGCGTTCCATTAGGTTCTTTGGTAGGATATATACATAAGATATAATATTTCAGTATAAGTGGCATTTCTCTTTGTCTTTTATGTTTCTTAGATATTGTCAAGATGTTTGAGAGTGGTTCCAGATCTCTAAGAGTTATAATGAAGATTCTAGATTTTTGAGTATTCTTATAAATTTCAAAGTTAGTCAAATTTTAGTAATCAACATGCTCATATTAGTATTAGCTCTCTCATCTCTTCCCTACATTCTCCCTCTCTCTTCCTCAACCCCTACCTATTTGTCTCTTAAACCTATCCCTCTCTACTTTCTTACCTATCTTACATATCTCTCCCTCTCTTTCTCATCTCCCTCACCCTCTTTCTCTCTTTTGTCTATCTCTCTCTTTCTCTCCCTCTCAAATATCTCCATCTCTCACTATCTCCCCCTCTCTTCGGTGTCTCTCTCTCCCATTATCTCTCTCTCCCTCCCCCTCCCTTTCTCTTCCTCTATCAAGTATTTTGTTCCCTATAACTCTCATTCTCTCTCCCCGTGTCGATCCATTCCTCTTTCTCTCAAGTCTCTCTCTCTCTCTCTCTCTCTCTCTCTCTCTCTCTCTCTCTCTCCCTCTCATTCTTTATCTCTCTATCCCAATCTCCCTTTATTTTAGGTGTATCTTTCTCTCTCTCTCTCTCTCTCACTCTCTCCCTCTCTCCTCCCCCTCCTTCTCTCCCTTTCTCATTACCTTTCTTTCTCACTCTCTCTCTTTGTCCCTCTCTTTGCACTTCTCTCTCTAGTCTCTTATACTATCCTTCCATCCCTTCCTCTCACTCAGACTCTCTCTATCTCTCACACTGTCTTTCTCTCTCTCTCACCTCCCCTCCATCTACCTCTTTGGTCTCTATCTTTCTCTCTCTCTCTCTCCCCCTCTCTTAGATGTCTTTATCCCATCCTCTCTCTCCAAGTCCCCTTCTCCATTCTTCCCTCTATCTCTATCTCTCCCTCTATATCTCCCTCTATCTCCCCCTTTCCATCTCTCTCTCTTTATCCATCTCTCTCTCCCCCTCTCTTTCCATGTATGACATTTGCATGACACTTCTAAATGAATTATTAAGCAATCTAAAGAAGAAAAATCAGGACAAAAAGCATACTTTTAAATATGGTACACTCTTTTTTTTCCTGGCATAATACTTCTTTCAAGAGATACCCAGTATAAATGGGAAGGTCCAATGGGCTTATGATAGACCATTGGCCATGCAGATCAAGGAAGGTTTGTGGGGAATTGGTGATGGTACTATGAGAATATCTTCCCTCTTGGGATACTTCCAAACCTCCCAAGCCTCAATGAAAAATAGGGAAATGTTTCCTAAGTAGGTTGTTGAGAAGTATGAGCAAACCATTTTATTTATGGTGGATAAGGATAAATGCTTGATTTAAGTAGTGGAGCCCCAAATTGTCTGGATCATGTCCATGGGGTATGAAGTTGACTCTGTTATACTTGAAGGTTATGAAAAACATCTCTTGAGTCAACCAATGTATCCCAAGGATGGGAGATTTGAGACATTCAAAGAAAAGGACCTTAGTTTGCACCGGCAATTCACTACTCTTGCCCAGAAGAGAAAGGTATCAAAGATGGCAGAAGAAGTAGCTACTTAGATGAGATTCACCAAGGAGGAGGTGAAGAAGGCTAGATAGAAATATTCTCAAAAGGAGGCAACTAATTAAATTCTTTCTTCAATGGCACAACCTGTAAAGCTTACCCCATCCGGATAAGGTGTGTCAAAACAAAAACAAAAACCTAAAATAACATATGTTGTTGTATCTTTGGTGGACTCAAAAATGTAATCTAAGGAAGAGGTAGGAAAAGAAAAGAAAAGAGGTAATTTTGTCAAATAGGTGAGAAATGCCCAAGACAGTGGAGCTTAGCCCACCAAAAAGATCAAGTCAAATCCTGCTCCCTCCGGAAGACCCGAAAGAAGTAGATAGGTCAAAATTCAATTGGACAAGGACCTCTAATTTTGGAATATAGAAGGTAAGAATACAATAATTCCTCCACTATCAACAAACTGGCTGACATATGAGATATCAATGGATTGAAATTTGAAGAATCTTCATGCAAATTTTGACAGTTTTGATGGCGGTCATCAAAGAAAGGTAGAGGAAGCCGAAGTATTGTATTTACATAGTTATAGTAAGACATTGATTGACTTAGAGAAGTCCACTCCGAAGGACCTATATAGTATTATAGATGCTAGAAGGATGAATGGAAGTAAAATGGATAAAGAGATGAAGGAGAGAGCACTTGTTAATAGATATACATGTATAACTCATGATGAAGTTAACAAATTGCTTGAAGAAGCAAATAAAAAGGAATTCAAAAGTTAAAATAGAATAAATAGGATAATGATTGGTAATGTTAAGGAGGTGAGGAAAGAGAGAGGAAATTTGGAAGAAGATAATTGAGAATGACCCTCTGTATAAGGATGCCTTTAAATCATCTCATTTGAATGACAAACAAGGTGATTCCAGAAGTCAGAAGTTTGAAACTTATCCTAAGGATCAACCAAAAGACCAAGGTAACACCACAGTTGATGTTGAGACTGGTGACAATTCTCTAGTGACTGATAGCACTGCAGGCCCTGAGATTCAACAAAAGGATGCTAGGCTAGGAGAAGTTGAGATAGCTAAGGTGGACAAAGGCAAAGGTATAGTCGAACCAGAAATTTCCACTCCTCTAGTAATAGGGATTTCACCCCAGATAAATCTTGATGGGCTAGTTGATCCTGGTAAGTTATCTCTTTTAGAGAAGCTTATGCTTGCTGCTACAGTCCAAGCTCAAGCTAGCCAAGACTAGGTGAAATATGAAATTGAAGATAAAAAGCTATTTTTCATGTCTATTGATGTTTCACTGAAAGTGGCTCCAAATGTACAACTAGATTCAGATAATAGCCCCTTCTGTAAATTGATTCAGTTGATTAAGAATGTAAACAACAATTTTGACTCTATGGAGAAAATGGCTACACATAAAGTTTTGGACAGATTTAAGGAAGTGGGAAAACAAACATTCTTGAAAATGATTGAAGATGAAATGGTGACATTGAATAAGAGACTGCAGACCATTTCAAACACATTGTCAAAAGACAGTAAACTATATAAATCTTTTCTCATTTTTCCTAAATTCACCTTTGATATTGACAAACAAATAATGACTGATAGGACAAGCTCACAAGTACCTTACAATCTTTTGATCTAATATATTTATATATTTTTCACCATTATATTCTCCCTAGATTTGATGTGCCTATGATTTAATATATAAATCCATGATAAAGTAAAAAAAATCACTAACATGAAAAATAATATTTTTCAAACATGGGGTAATTTATATATCAAATTTCAAGGTGCACATCGAAGTAGAATTTATAAATGATAAAGGTTATATTGAAGTATTATGAACAATTGCAAGATGTAAAAATACATTTGTATTTCAAACCTTAAAAATTTAAATAATTAGTAGAAAAGTATTTTATAATATAGTTTCTATATAAATTTGTTTGAAACCAATAACACTGAGATGGGGGGGTGATTCAGTGTTATACCGAAATAGTAGATTTTAGCCTTAACAAAACAATCATACACCAACTGATGTACTGGTATAAACAAAATTGAAAGAAGTAATGCAAAAAAAAAGCCAAACACATAAATGAGAATCATAACACATAGATTTATATGTGGAAAACCTCAAAGAGGAAAAACCACAGTGGGATTTGTGACCCACAATATCAATTCATTGGCCATATGAAGATATATTACAATATATGAGGGGCTTGCACTTGTAGGAAGACTTACAACCTAGAGCACACTACTCAATCACAATAAGAGTCTCACTGACTACATAAAATTCTAGACAACAATCCAGAGAAGTGTGAACTGCTAAGATAGCATCTCCTATGCTAGAATAAAGTTTTGGTTTAAGCTCTGTCTCTTTCGATCTGAAGCCCTAAACCCCTTTACCGAAAAAATCCTTACAATAAATTCCTCACATACAAAATCTTTGATATATTTCACATTACATTACATTCGCATCATGATCCATTACATCCATATCCTTAATTTATCAAAATGATCTAATTAATCTGCCCTATATACCCTATACAATTTTTATGCCTTATGTTAGCTTACAAATATATATACAATATTAGTTTACATGTCGACCAGATAACATAAATATATAAGGATTAAAATAAATTTCTGATGCCGGATCTAAGATATGTTAGCCTCCAATACCAATAACCTTTACTATACCATGTTGGCCTTCATTGTCGATGACCAAAGAAATCTTCTGTCTACCGGTGGTGGTGTCGGTATAGAGTCTATGAAGTGCCTATTGGTACACCATATGAAGCCAAAACCCAAAATCATGTTGCCATCAATGAAAACATAGTGAAACCAATAAATAGAGTGTGAATTGCCAACAATATCCCCCTTTGGTATTCATGGCAACACTCATGAAAAAAGTGGTCATGGTATAATCTGTTGGTTTCATCAAGCCTTGCTCCCCCTGAGCTGAATTTGCAAAATACTCCTTATTTCCAAAACTCAAAATACTCTGTAACTCCCCCTAATGTATGCAATTCTTTTTCACATCTGTACTATTCCCCCTTTGACATCAATGCCAAAAAATTTAAAAAGAATGTCAAAGAATAAGAACTGTACATTGAATACCTCAAAAATTGTCTTATCGAAGCTTGACCAATTTCAAAAAATTCGGATAACCTTTCTCTAGTAATTCCAGATAAGTATCCCAGTCGATTTTGAATCTCCTCTGATTATTTATCCTTTATTACCTCCTCACTTTCACCGGTGGCTTCACCACCTAGTGCAGTCTATGCAACTGTCAGTTTCTCTCTAGGAATAGTATCCTCAACCTATACATTACTATCCTATACAATGTTATCTTGTTCATTCCCAGTATTAAGCAATGTCTCAGTGTTTGTCTATAGAATTGTGTTTACCAGTAGCTCAATTTCCACTATCTTGATATTTTTCAAAACTAAGGATGGAGTACCCAGAAACCCTTTTTCTTTACCTTCAACTGGTGTATCTATAGTATCAGTTTTGGTCTCTGGTGAAGTATAGAGTCCTCTGTGTTCTCCCAAAAAATTGATCCATTCTTTCTGTGTTTCCTTTATTACTTCATTCATTCTCTCTAGCATCAAGCTAGTTACTCTATGTTTACTATTGAAAACCTTTGTATCAGTAGCCTCAATTGTCTTTTCCATCTCATCTAAAGCTATAGTAACACAGATAGCTAAAAGTTCTTACATTTTAATGTGTTTATATTCTTGCATAGCAGATAATCTTCTAGCATCTGACATTTTATATAACTCAACTGGTATTTGATTTTCTAACTCTATTAATGCTTTCTTATAGATATGTAAGTATAAAAGGACTGCTTCCTCTACCTATCTTTGTTCATCAACCTCTAATTTATCATAATAAAACTCAGCATTCTTCAACATGCCATCTTTAGTTATTTCATGAACAATTTCTACGGAAGTTTTGGGTGGTGATAGGACCTTCAATTTATGTCTTGCAAAATTTGGTGATCCTAGTTTTATTTCACCCTTGGTCAATTTATCAGGGTTTAGGGCTTTAAGACTTGTGTATTTTGTGATTAAAAGGTGGTTTGAAAGTGAGTTTTTGGTCCTTGATATATGTTGTTGTTACCTTTTTCTCACTTAAAATCGAGGGTACCCTTTCCATGAGTGGGGCCATCTTATTCTCTAGGGAAAATGTTGGTTAACCGGTTCATAAAATATATTTCCCTAAGTCAAGTGCATAAATTTCCTACTGCCGATCCCGTTCTAAACTTTTATGCCCACGCTTATATTTTCTTAAGTCTGACAAATACTAAATACCCTGACCATCTATTAAAGAAAGGATAGACAGAACGGCTAGTGCTTCCCTGTGATCAAAGATGTGAGGATTTTCATGAACGCAACATCACAAGATTATGTCGTGTATTATCAGCAAAAACCAGCAGAGTTAGTAGCACAACCAGTTGAAGGCATTTTAATACCGGTTCGCAGGTGGTAAAGGTCGGCCTACTAACAGTCCCATAAATTTGCACATGCTCAGAATGGATGAGGATGTTTTATCCTAAGGAAAAAGGTGCTTGATTTTTAATTCCAAGAAGAGTCAATGGGAAGTATGCTAGGTGGTAAAATTTGAGTAGATCAGATGACCCTTCTATTCCCACAATGGAAGTTGCAGGGTGGTTACAGACCGTGGCATCGCGTGATGATGTCACGTGTTATGAATTTGCCAGAAAGACCTACAGTGGGGCCACTAATGGAGTTTGACAAGAAGATGAGGTGATCCTGATGTATCACAATTTTATGGGGCCCTTGATATAGATGAAAGAACAAGTGATGAGTCAACAAGGAGATGATTGTTGGATTGGCCAACTAGGAGGATGATTGACTGCTACTTTTGAAACGTCTTAATTACAAAGCTAGGAATCATTGTCTTGCTCGCATGAATATTAATGGTGGACAAGACATTTGTTTCCTTTCCTAGATGATAATTAAAAGACTCTTAAAGGTTTTTCATTCACAAAAGATTTAATAGAAATTTTGAAGAATTTTCTATTGCTAAAGGAGACTTAAGTGACCCTCTGCAACAAAAAATTGTCATTTCTAGCAAAAATCAAAAGAAGTAGTTTATCTGAGCTCTCCATATTTTCTTGAAACAGATTTATATTACAAATTGTAAAACATTACAAAAGGAAAATTCAATTTTTTCTAGGGTTAAGAGGCTCAGCAGCGAATTGTGATATTTGTTTGAATTTACTCTAAATATTTAAAAAAACTTGTGATAAGACCTAGTTCTCTTTCCCACACTTGGAAATATATTAGAAAGCCATAGTTGTAGAATATGGATCCCTCATGGAAACATTCAGTAGAGTTGGATTATATGAAAATAAATCTTTATGATGATTTCTTGGACCAATTAAAGCCTTCTACAAATGATAAGAAATAGGGGCAAAGGTTTGTTGATGGGAAAACACTGGGGTAAGGGTTAACTGACAAAACATTTCATTTAGCGGATACTAATATACTGGTAATTGGATTAGAGATTTTGAAATTATGGTATGGACAAAGGAAATTAAATTCCCCATTATCTAGTCCTTGGCAGTATGACTTGGGCAAGTTAGTAGTATGGGGTGTTTTTATGGATGTCGATTTGCTTAAGGTTGTTGTAGACAGATATGACCCAGTTTCAAGGGTTATCAGGGGAAATGATTGGGAGATTCTGTTAACCATCAGAAGGGAGGAGTTTCAAGAGATTTTTGACTTATATGAACCATCCCCTAGCCCAGTATGAGTAGATTTAAATGAAAAAAAGGAAGAATATAACACAATGAAGGAATTCATTAGAAAGAGTTTCCTTCCAATGGGCTTAGCTAGAGTGGGAAGTACAACATACCATATCGGTCCTAGTTCAGAAGAGTTGTTCCCAATTGGTGCTTTCACTCCTTACTTCCAGGCTACATTCTTCTCTTTATGCCAAGTATTGGGTTTTAGTCCCATTACAGTGATGTCGCCTGATTTCATGTACATGTCTATGCAGATACAACATCCAGATTTTACAGTAGTTTTTGACTTTGCCCCTTATCTTGAGGAAAAGATCCATGAGGGGTTATTAGAAATTTAGAGTCGGATTGTTGGTGTTAAATTCTCCTGGTATTATATACTTATGCATATGTTCCTTTGAAAGAATTCAAATTATTTTGACGGTACCGTGAACCTTAGAAGGACAATAGATAATCAGGAGATTCCAATATAGCTTTGGAGCACAGACATGTCATGGGATAAACAAGAGGCTAGCTATATAAGATTTGATAACAACTTTACCTCTAGGTTAGGACAAAGGTCGACAGTGAATTCACCAAGGATTCCTAAAGAATTGCATGATTTTGTGAGACCCAAGGAAAGGGTGCCTCTTCCCAGAATTGAACATGATTGGGAACACTTTATCTCATACTCTGTTAGTACTATAATTAGAATTTATGGTTTTTCTGGACAACCTCATGTACTGCCTTTCAATTTTCCTCTAAGAATGGCTCTTGCTAAGGTAATGTGGAAAATTGGATGTATTCGGGATAAATAATTGAAAAATAAAGGAAAGGGGTCAATTTTCTTGAATTACACCATTATCCCTTACTTTGTGATTACAAAGGGAGGACATGAGCACTTTGACAAACTATTTGCTCCATACCATTTAGGGGTAAGTATAGTTATAAACAATGATCCTGAAGGTTTTTACAACATTTTTAGAAAGAGAATAAGAGGATCTATGTTGCCCCATGTGCATAATTTTCCTGAGGACTTTATCAAGAATGAATTTGACCCCAAGATGCAGGAATGGAGAAAGGAGAAATGGATAACTTTTAGAAAATCATGGGCTACTATTCAAAACATGGATATAGAATATGATCGATTAAAGGATTTTTCTCCATTCTATACCAAGATTGAATATTTTATGAAATTTCTTGATGAATTAATGAATGTCTTAAGGGAGAAGCTATCTAGACTTGAAGAAGTTCATGGCTGACAACTATTAAGCTCACAACATCCTATATCCTAGAGAACAAGTGGTGTGGTAGCAGAGAGGCCTATTCAGGAATCTCCTCACAAAAGAGTTAGCGAAGAAATAAGTGAAGAAGAGTATAGTAGCAATGATAGTGGGAGATTGATAAGGAGAAAGGGTAAGAAAATAATGAATTCAGAGCCTTTCCCCAAGATACCAACTAAACCTCTTCAAGGAGTCAGGATCATTGATCTTGAAGATTCTAATAGAAGCCCCTCGCCATCAGCTATATCTGTCTCACCAGTAAGGCAAGATGAAGCTTAGGTGGAGGGAGACAGGTTTGTTGCAATTAGTATGGAAAACGAAGGTTGAAGGATACAAAGGAAGGATTGTTGAGAGGAAGGCCCAAAGGCTAGATAGATTGGACCAAGAAATCCAAGAGGAAGTAAAAAGTTAAATGAAGGAAAAGTTCAAGGAAATCACTGCTGATGAGGGTAGGAAAATTATAAGTCAAGCTGGAGTCTTGATATTGCCAAAATGGGATATAGTAGATGCAGTGTCATTTGATGCTATTAGGAAATCAAAGGAAGAAGAAGCAGGGTTAGCATTAAGAGGATTAGACTTTGTAGATGATTATGCAACCTTGGCTATATGGGCATTAGAGGAAGGACCTAGGAAGCCCGATATCAGTGATTTAAACCCCAACTTGAGAGGAAGTTTAATTATAAAGAGAGAAGTTGATACATCAAGTGTAGAGGCTACAAAATTGAATGTTGATGTTGCTGAGCTGGCACATGAGAGTGCAAAAAAGAAATTTTCAAAGAGGGTTGAGTTGATGAAGAAATTTGACAAACTTTTTAATGACTATAGTGCATCTCAGAAAAAATGTGTGGAGTTGCAAATGACAGTGCAACTCCTAGAACAAGGACAAATAAAGGTCTCATATCCTACCCTTGCAGGACCGTCTGAGCTATCAACATCCAGGTCACCAGCTATGATCCAGAAAGAAGAAACAACTCAATTAAATATAAGTACTAATATCCCTGCCATGGTATTAGTCCCTTACGATGATGATGATGAGCCTGATACTTCAAGATCGACTGAACCAAATGAGTCTCAGCTTCAGGAGAAGATTGTTGAATTAGAGAATGAATTAAAAGAATAAAAAAAAAAATTAGCTGAGGAGCAGAAGGATATAGTTAGCTCTGTGCTAACTCATTTAAATGAGAAAATTGAAAGCAAGTTAAACAAGATTCATGCTTTATATTCTTTACTTTTTGATGCTATTCAAAAGTTTAATGATGATAAAGAAGTGGCAATTCCCTTGTTTATAGAGTGGTTACAAAGGTGAAATGAGCTTAGAATGATGTCTATGGCCTCTAAATTTTATACCGAAAGGCCACATACACTCCAACCAACATATTTGTTGGTGAAATCAATGCAAGAATCCTAAATTCTACTAGAAAATATAGTAAGAAAGATAAGGGAGTTGATGCAAAGTTTTAGTAAATTAGAACAAAGTCTTCTGCCAGATATTGAAGATAGAGAAGGGGCAGCTAATTCTTTGTAGTCTTGGAAATAAGAGGCAGTGAAATTAATCAACACCTAGGTAGAAATGATTTCTGATGGGATAAATATAAATATGCTAGAAGATAGTATGGATAAGACAATTGCTACAGAGCTAGTTTTTGAAACTTTTGAAAGAGAGGAAAACCAAGTAGTCGTTAAGTATATTCCATATAGGGGAAAAGTAGATGAAGTAATGAATTTCAATTGGCCATCCGATGAAGACTATGACATGTGGAGTGGCATGTATTTGAATGATGAATAGAAAGCCATAAATTGTTTGAATAACTATTTTTGTTTTCTAGTGACAGGTATTTTGCAACCCGTAAGACAGGATGGGGGTAATTTTCATCATGAGTTTTGAACAAGGCGGATGCAGTTTTTGATCCAGTATAGGCAAGTTTGAGGATGATTGTTTTGTATAATAGAATGTGGTTATGCATAGTCATTCTTAGATGACAGGTGTCTCCTCTGGCCCGAGGCTTGTTTTTCTCCCTTGTTTTTATAAAAGGGAATTTAGGGCTATGAGAAGGGGTTTGGAATTTTGGTCTCTTATATGTTCCGAATTTTTGTTTCTAAATAGAAAAGTCTAGGTGAAACAAAAGGATTGTAAGAGGTCATTTTAGAGAGCAAAAAATAGAAAAGAGTCTTGTATCTATGATTTTTGCAGGTTCTTGAAGGAGTTATGTATGGATTGTATTCTTACAGAGACAACAAAATTAATCAATGAATATATGATTTGAACTCATTTCTCTCCAAAGTATTGTTCTATCATGTTTTGAATGCGTATTATCAAGGATTTTATCATTCATTGCACTATTGTGGTGTATGTAACTTTTTGTTCATGCTTTGGTCTAATAGGTCAATTAAATGCTTGAATAAAATTGCAGAGTGATAGAGGTCTTTATAGGGATTTTGATAAGTATTTTTGGGTGGGGATTACAAATACGGTATATTGTAAGGTAATATTATCTTTGGTTAAATTTTGTTACATAAATTCTATCAAAAGTACAGTCTAATGCAGTATGAATTCATGTACCCAATGGAATAAGGCACTAATCATAGTTAAATGAGTGCCTAGGTATTTATTTACTACTCAATATCACCACTAGTTTGCTATGACTTTTTGAGCATCAGGATACTTTCATTTTATATGAATTTTATCATGTGTTAGTCATCTCATGATCCAAACAGGTTGAGGATCACTGAGGAATTGGCCATTCCTGAGCCTTCTCCCTTATTGTTGAGTCCTTATATGAGATTATTTGCTTTATTTTATGAATGATTTGTGAGTGTGGCGTGAAATCAAAAATAAGCATAGGGAAGACCCTCCCTATTATTTCAGACCCTAAAGCGTAGAAGGATCTGGCATCCTTTTCATTGTTCATCCAAGTCTGAGGAATTAAATAATTGGAAGTGGCTTTCCATAAATATTTTTCAGGAGAAAACAACTTGGTCTCTACCTTTGAGTCAGTGCAAACCTATTTTTGAGCACCAACAAATGGTATGATATTTACATTACCAGTCTCAAGTGCTAAATCAATTTCACTCTTCTTCTTCCTCTTGCTAGTACATGATACAGCTGTAGGTGTGACCTTAGGTGCTTACTTCTGAGCTAGTAACTTGATTGTGACCTTTCTAACCAGTTGCTTCTTTTCTTCCACCTTAGGTTCTTCCGGTTTCTTCCTAACAACCCTCTTGAATACTAATGGTGTGTCATTCTCTGACTTAGTAACAAGTTCAATATAAACTACCGGATCCTTCCTCTTCTTCCCTTTCTCTGGGACAACATCAATAAGTTCCTTTATGTCCTTTGAGACCTCCTATACAAATTCGCTTGCCTTTCCTTCTTGTTTTTCCCTTTTCTTCTGGTTTAACTCTATTTCAACCTCTTGAGTTTTTTTGTTGTGCAGTTCCACAGGGCTTCTCCGCCTTATCAATTTCTGCATCAATCAAAAATTTTGCATAGGCATCAAAGATTAATGCATCTACCTCATAGACCATTTCCTCTATCCAAATATTTCAGGGCTTGACTACTTCCATGAGAGTCACATCCTTCTTAACCATAAAACATATGCCAGCAAAGTATTTCTCTACTATATGCTCAAGTATTCTTACTCTAGACCTAATAGATTTTTTAAAATCCTTGAAATAACCCCATATCTTATCATCTCTTTGACTTCCTATTGCACCAATTGATTGTTTTAATTGTCTTCCTACCAGAATGTCAAAAGCCCACTATTTCCTACCAGAAGTAGGTGTATCATTTAGAAAATATAGCATCAAGCAAACTAACAAATTTCCATACTAGAAGGTGCCCTTCTTCTCACCTTTAATCTTTCCTAAGTTGATTAATAATTCATCAAGCATCTAACTGCAAATATCTAACTTAACATTTTCTCTCATCATCTTATATGCAACCAAAATACATGAACTGAAAACAAAATTCAATTGGTTTGACTAAGTTACCTTGTATCTTATAACCATGTTTCCGAACTTGATGTCGGTGTCGGTGATAGTGCTCACCTTCATCAATCTCTTGTTAGATGTCGCGCTAGTGATTTTCCTCACAAAGTCATTTGACACTTTCTTATCGGGATGTTTCCCTACCAATGACAAACTAGTAATTGCCCAGATGGCTTCCTTAGTGATTTTATAAGGTCTGTCCAACCATATGAATTCCCCATAAACTCTACTCAATACATATATGATTATTTCATCCTCAAAGTCTAGAATATCCATAATATCTGTAAACCCTTTTTCTTCAATGTGTTGATATGCCAGTGAAAGATACCGGATCTCTCTCAGAACATTTCCATGCCGGATAATCCTCTTCAATATCTGGAACATCTTCCGGAACCTCTTCTCGGGGCATATGCATCATCTTCATGAATTTTTCCTACCCCTAAGGCATTTGTCTTAGTTACCGGACGAGCTCACTGTCGGTGCAGCAACAACCTCTTCTGCTAGATAGGTAACCGAGACATTCCTATCTGATGATTGATCTTCAGTCTTCCTAACCCATCTCTGAGTGTGATCATGCTAGATTTTAGTAACCTTCTCTTTCCATTTTTTATTTGATCTTCCATTACTAACCGATGGATTTTTGTTTCTACGAAACTTAGAAATATGTCCAACTTCATTGCATGCATAACATGTAACATTGTTCTTTTGAATTGCTTTTCTAAAACTAGGGAAATTGCTTGACCTGTAATGATTAGCCATATGTCCAAATTTTCCACAAGCATAGCATTTTACATTCATTTTACAATCCTCTATCTTATGGCCAAACTTATTGCATTTAGAATATTTACTCGGAGCAGAATCAAGGTTCTGATTTGCTTTGTTTCTACATTGTCTATCCATTTGACCAAATCTATTATAAACAAAATATCTACCATTGAATTTATAAGCATTGAATTGTCTTACCGGTGCCTTATGGCTTTGATTATCATTAGCAATACCAGAACTCTGTCCATTCTCAAATCCAAGTCCACTGGAACCTCAAATTTTCCTTTGTGTCTTCAATAATTCATCAAATTGTGTTGAGCTAGTCTTGAATTTTTATTTGTATTCACTTGCAGCAGTTAAATCTTCTCTTGGTATCATCATTCATCTCACAAGATCTTGCTCATTACTTTGGGATTGTACCAAATCAGTTCTCAACATATCATTTTCATGAATCAGCCTATCACATTCTTCAAACTTGTTCTTTAGGGATACAACAAGATTTTCTTCCTTTTTCTTTCTGTCCTCAATCTCCTTAGAAATTCTCACAGTCAGTTTGCATTTCATTCTTCATAACCATGTTCTCCAAACTTAATTTCTGACATTGTTCCTTAAGTGCATTTTTCTCTTCATCATCCTAATTTTGTAAAAGTTCTTTCCTTCTATCTTGAACAGATGATAACCTCTCTTGTAGGACAAGAATGAATTCCTTGGCATAATTCAATTCATCTTGTATCTTTAAGTTCTTCAACCTTTTAGCATCATAATCTTCAAGTGCGATTTCAAGCTGCTTCTCCAAAGCCATATTCAATGATTTTGGTTTCATGATCTTCCTCAAGCTATTAAACTTCCTACAAGGCACAAGGCTCTCATACCAATTGTTGGAAACCAATAACACTGGGAGGAGGGGGGGTCAATCATTGTTATACCAGAATAGTAGATTTTAGCCTTAAAAAAAATTCATACACCAGCCAGTATACCAATATAAACCGAATTGAAAGAAGTAATGCAACCAATAAGAAAAACACATAAATGAGAATCATAACACACAAATTTATACATGGGAAACCTCAAAGAAGAAAATCCACGGTGGGATTTGTGACCCACAATATCAATTCACTGGCCATATGAAGAGATATTACAATATATGAGGGGCGTGCACTTTCAGGAAGGCTTACAACCTAGAGCACACTGCACAATCACAATAGGAAGCTCACTGACTACATAAAATTTCAAACAACAATCCAAAGAAGTGTGAACTTCTAAGATAGTGTCTCCTATGCCAGAATACAGTTCTCATTTAAGCTCTATCTATTCCAGTCTGAAACCCTAAACCCCTTTACCGGAATAACCCTTACAATAAATTCCTCACATACAAAATTTGTTTGATATATTTCACATTAGATTACATTCGCATTATCATCCATTACATCCATATCCTTATTCTATCAAAATGATCTAATCAATCTGCCTTATATACCCTATACAATTTTTTATGCCTTATGTCGGCTTACAAAGATATATACAATATCAGATTACATGTTGGCTATATAACATAAATATATAAGTATTAAAATTAATTGACGATGTTGGATGCAAGATATGTCGGCCTCCTAAATTGATAACCTTTACTATACCATGTTGGTCTGCATTGCCGGTGACCAAAGAAATATTTTTTCTGTCGGTGCCGGTGTAGAGTCTGTGAAGTTCCTGTTGGTACACCATATGAAGCCGAAACCCAAAATCATGTTGTCATCAATGACAACATAGTGAAACCAACCCATAGAGTGTCAATTGCCAACAAAATTAAAACATATATTAGTCAAAATTCATTTAAACTAAAAATAAATAGTTCTAAATTAAAATAAATCAATTATTCATAATAAAAATTAAGTTAATAAAATGAGTCTTCGGACATGTAGTGTCATGGTTAAAACACTTCGTTGGTGAAGAGGCCACCATGGTTCAAATCCCTGCTGGGCCTTTATGCTCACAAGGCCTTGTGCCTTCGCTGGGCCGTTGTGCTCTTGGATTTGAACAAGTGAAGTGTGGGATGAGGTCCCCCATTTGTGGCCTCACTAGTTCATAGCTCTAGGTCAAAAGTGATTACCTCTTATTTAAAAAAAGAAAAGTTAATAAAATGACTTTTTTAAGTAAAAAGTTAGTTAGAAATTCAATCTATAGAATAAATATTAAGTATGATTTGGGAATTTTCAATAGCATGTCTCTTCATCATTCAAAATAGTTGACCTCTAATAATAAGGAATCTCATGTATTTCAATTAATTAAATTAATGGTTATTCAAGTATCTCAATTTTATAAAATCTAATGTCTATTATAAATGTTAAATCATTACTTTTACATATAATGTTCATAATATTAGAAATGGGCTAGAAGTGTAAAAAAAACAAAGCAAGGAGAAAAATAGAATAGAATAAAAGAAAGACAAATTTTTTTTCATCAATCCATATTTTTCATTTATTCTAGTTTGATTACAAGTGCCTCTTTTTTATGGAGGTCTTAAATTTTTCTAGACTTCATCACATGTAGAAATGTGTTGGAAGTAGATGAAAGAAACTTCCAAAATTATGAACTTTTCTTTAATGCTACATATATTCTTGCAAAGTGCATGATATGGAGATAACTATATGGTTGGGGTAGTTGGGATTACTATCTCCAACACTTTCCCTTAATCACAACTACCATGGATATTGTAGCACTCATAATTCTTAGATTTATTTCTCAATTTTTCTTTTGTCTTTAATGATGCCTACAGACTTTCCCAAATTATTTCTTTGCAATGGTATTTTATCGTTTGTTGGGGTTCCTTAATTGCTGCGGAAATATCCCAAACTCTTTGCTTTCAAGTTGTCAAAAACATCATGAAACTTAATGCATCTTCACAATATGTAAATATCTTGCTAGACAATGATTTATTTTTACTCAAAACACTAGTTATTGCTTTTGAACATCCAAAACTTTCATGACTCCTATTAGTCTTCACACATGAAAATTTGTAGAACCTTTTGAACACACCTATAATATTTTTCCAATTAAGTGCATAAGTCCATCCATAATCCATTTTTATATAACCTACCATAGATTCTTTCTTCCATTCTTAATTATTTTTGGTGACCTTCTCTGTTAAAATGAGAACATTGATTTTTGTTAGGAATTGCATGCAGAAAATATCAATTATATGTGTATAAAGATTAAATAGATCAATAAAAAAGCACATAAATAATACAAGAGAGGAGACAATTTTAACGTGGTTCGCCCAAACGTGGGCTATGCCCACCAAACAGAGAGTCCAATATTATTATCAAATCAATTACAACTAGCAATCCCTTGCAACTTAATACTATTGCAAAATTCTACAATTCTTTTTGTAGAAAACCCTAACCCTTAACCATTTTATAAAGACACGTCAATTGCAAAATTAGAGTTACAATATGTTAGCCAATAGAAAAATAACAATCTATGCCATTATAAAATAATAAGTGATTTAGGAATGTGGGACACTACCCCACGACCCTACCCTATATTGTGATAGGGAGCACGCAAGGGGCATTGCCACTTGACCCTGCCTTGGGGCACTATCCGCAAATCCCTGTTAAATAATTTGGAGGGAAACAAAATTATATAAGTGGGGATATTTTAACCTCCAATCTGATTATGCTCCATAACAACAATTTTCTCTCTTTCTTTAGACTAATTTGTTTAAACATGTATCATGTTGAACTCTATTTTCACCTTTTCTAAATCCAAGGCCTACATATTTTGGCCTTTCTATTGGATGAGTGGGCACTTTCATTCCTTCTCCATACATTCCCAATCCTTTACCTTCATAACCCATTTTATTTATGATTTAGAAACCAACATTGTTTTTAAAATAAGCTTTGTTACCAATAACACAATCTGCAACCTTTGTATTTTTAGACATACTGTGCCCCTCAACCTCAGTTTGTTTCCAACAACAACTTCACATAAATTAATTGATTGATCAAAAGAACAAATTAAATCTTTTGTCCCATATGAGACTTCATAAATAGATGGCTTCAATTTTAAACATTCATTCTCTTTTTTCATCAACTCTAGCTTTTCTTTTAGATTTAGATTTTCCTTTTTAATTTCGTCAAATAACTTTAAATATTTCTCTATAACTTCATTCTTCTCTTTTACTTTGTTAATTTTTTTTCAAGCTCACAATTTGTATCCCAAAGTTTACATTTTCCTAATTGTTTATCTTTTAAAGGAGATTTCATTTATGAACATTTTGTTTATTTCATTAAATTCTTCTTCCAAATCATTCGTTTTGTCTTTCTTTACTATATCAATTTTTCCCATTGAGATTATATTTACCTTGCCTTCACACTGGATTTACAATGTTTTAATAATTTACCTTATTAGGCCAGCTTCTATGATTTAGACAAGACCAATTATCCTCACTCTTTGATTTTATTTAACCAATCCTTCAACTGAATCTTAATCTTTCCAACTTGATTCTATGGCTTCAACTTTCAAATTCAGAATATCACACGTAGATGTCAAAGCAGTGCAGACCATTACAAATCCCTTTTTACGCAAGTCACACCGTTTCTCAATCATCACATAATAACACAAAATGAAACAAAGAACAACATGGAATTACAAATCGAGAGCACCCTTTCCTATAAAAATTAATAACTAAAACCAAATAAATGACAAGCTTATGGATCATTAAAGGAAGATGTGGTCCTTGTAAGAGAAGATTTATGTTGTTCTATAAAATGTCCAAGGATCAGTGCTCCCTAAAACTACCATAAAAAACACAGAGAAAACAAGTCTGATCCAACAATCTCCATAGCAAACATTCCTCTGAAATTGGCTCTTATAATTATCATGTAGCTAATCAAACTCTGCCTCCCATTAAAAATATGATCTGTATCTGGTCTACACCACTGGAATCACCTTCAGCAACTTCAACATATCCTATAACTTGGGCGTCTCCTAAGCAACTTGTATTAAAAAATAACACTCCTTTAGATTCATCTTACTCTCTAGGCATTCTTTACCATTAGAACTGATATCATTGTTAGAAATGGGATAGAACAAAACACAAAAAAAGAGAAGAATGAAAGAAAGACAAATTTTTATTCATCAATCCACATTTTTCAGTCATTTTGATGTGATTACAAGTGCCTCCTTTTTATGGAGATGTTTCTAGACTTCATCACATGTAGAAATGTGTTGGAGGCAGCCGGAAGAAACTTCCACAATTAAGAACTTTTGTTGGAGATATGCTTTCGAACTGGATTATACGTAGTTGACTACATGGTTGGGTAGTTTGGAGATCAACACATAATTATAATATTGATTTCATATATAATATAGTCTAGAATTTTAAAATAAATAAGATTATTAAATAATATAGTGAAAATAAATTTTTTTATTGGTAAGCCACCAGGCGAGAGAAAATTATATTAAAATTTAAAATGTTTAATTGACATATTCTAGCTTAGATAGTTCAAAAATTGGAGGCAGACTCCCTAAATACACCAGATTCTTTTGCTGAAGAAGAATCATCATGAGTGGTCACTAAAAATTTAGAAAAGGAGGCTACCTTCCAATCTCGAAAGTCTAATATTTTAACCAAAACACTTCTAACAGATAAGTTTGAACGTATCAACGAAACATTGATTTTTAGTATCAGATTCTAAAATAATCTAATTAAAAATAAATATCATATCTGTTGTTCATGGAGTTCACTCAGCCCTAGGTTGAAGCTTCTGCACAACCCCCTTTTAGCGCATTCTTGTTACCAGTAGCAACCCACCCTTCACATTCTAGCTTTGACGGAAGGAGACCATTCAATCTGGAAAAATCTAGAAATTCCTCCTCCCTGTCATAATTATCTAGTTCATCTCCTAGTAGCCTCCAATCAAGAAATCTAGCCGCCATTGTAACAAATACCACATGACGCCTTAAGGCAGGTCCCTTAAGATTCAAAAGGAAAGGGTAATAGTTAATGGTTTCTCATGGAATAGGAAATCATATCATATCTCTAGGGCAAGGAATTCTAGTGCCAAGAATAGTATCGGTATTCTAGTGCCAAGCCAAAAATAGCATGATTGAGAGCAGTATCTGCATTCTAGTGCCAAGAATAGTATGATTGAGAACAGTATTTAGGCCCTCCAACACATCGTGCTTGAACAACAGTGACGTTAACGCCAACACCTTTGCCTTTGAAACCTTTTTGTTAGGGAGGGACACTACAAATCTTGAAGAAATGTTGGAATTATTAAATGTTGGAATTATCCCTGAGATATTCCATGACCAAGAATTAAATTGTTAAAATTTCTACAAAGCAAAACTACAGATCTAGCTAGGGAAGAAAACAAAACTTGCATGAGAAAAAATGAAACTCTATTAATTCATTATGTTTTTACATTATGCAAAAGCATGATTTATAGAAACAAGCCACCGCACAGAAATATGAAATTAGCAGTGAAAGATGCTTAGTTAAACTTATTGATCTGCAGTTTGCATGAAAATAGATCCACTATTCTTGGAGATAATGGAGAGGATCATGCAAGCGGTCCATCATTCACGGAGAGTGAGAGAGGATCATGCAAACTAGATGCAAAAATCAGGCTAACACCTCCCCGTAAGTCTAACTACGGAGATATATGAAAAGAGGAAAGATATGGGTCTTTGCAACAAAGTCTGATCAGGAACCCAATTACAAATAAGAAAGGAGGAAACCCAATTGAGAGAAACTCCTGACCATTATTCAAACTATAGAAGAAAGATATAATCGATGAAGAAGAACTGCAAATGAATCCACACTGCAACAGAATTGTATCAAAATCATAGAAACCACTGCATGAGTACCTCTAGGATACTTTGAAAATGTTGTTGTACATATTCTGTATTGCTCAAATGGATGAACAGATACGTACATGGTCTCTGAATACAGAAACTAACCTTCTGAAGATAGGAAGATATGAATCTACAGAAATGTGCTTCAAGCTGAAGAACTGGAAAGATGACCTCCGGTTGGGATGATGCCATTGTATATCCATTGCTCAATAATGTCCTACTAGAAAGAAACTCTAGAAGCACTCGGAGATGCCACTCTGGAATCTCATGTAGTTAGGAACCCTGCTAGAAAGAATCACTAGGAGCAAACAAAGTTGCAACATTGGAATCTCATGTAGACAAGAATTTAGAACAAAATAACATTTTTGGCTGCCAATGGAAGAAGAGTGCATCGCAACTTTAATCTTCTATTTTATACGAGAAACTTATTGAAAGAAACCTATACTAAATGCATTAAGAAAAATCTCATATAAAGTTTTTGAAAGTTTAATTTTTACAAAGACCCTAATTTTCCAGATCTTCATCATGTAGTGCTTGGAAAACACGTACAATTTTAAAGAATCAATATAGAAGAAAAATCAAAGAACATGCAAAAATGAGGGGAAGAATATGAATGCATTTAGAAATAGAGATCTACGTCAGCTTCCACGATGATAATCTTCAGAAATCTGCCTGCAAATAATCGTTAATGCTTCTTCTTCCTAGCAAACTCGCTCTGATACCATGTTAAAATTTCTGCAAAGAAAAACTACAGATCTAGCTAGGGAAGAAAACAAAACTTGCATGAGAAAAAATGAAACTCTATTAATTCATTATGTTTTTACATTATGCAAAAGCATGATTTATAAAAACAAGCCACCGCACAGAAATATGAAATTAACGGTGAAAGATGCTTAGTTAAACTTATTGATCTGCAGTTTGCATGAAAACAGATCCACTATTCTTGAAGATAATGGAGAGGATCATGCAAGCGGTCCATCATTCACGGAGAGTCAGAGAGGATCATGCAAACTGGATGCAAAACTCACGCTAAAATAAGTTGACTACCAAGATTACTGACCGCTCTAAGATTCAAAGGAGTCTTTTGAACCTTAAATCCCTGATTTCTCTAAGAAAACTTTTAAACTAATGCACAAGAGGGATATTGGAGTATCCACCGGAAAGGAGGAAATTGGCTCTAGGAAAGCTCTAATTATAAAGCCAAAGGGAGATTCTTCCATTTTTATCATAGAAACCTGTTTGAAAAATTCTCTCCGCAACTAAGAAAACTACAAGCCGAAAACTTCTAGAGCACACAAAATGACAGCTAGAAGACTAGACAAAGGCTAAAGAAACTTCCCAACATTCTCGCACTTTTCAATACTCGTAAATTGTACTGTATAATAAAAACAAGACTGTTATGACAATTTAAATTCAGATATAATTATAATCTATAATTTTAGAATAAAAAATATTAATTAACATACTCAAAAAGAATTATTAAATTGTTATGTGTTTATAATTGTTTTGTTTGCAAAATATGTTAAATAAATAATAAAAAACAATCTAAAAGAATTGTTGTTTAAAATATATATAAAGACATTGATGTTATGTCCAGCGGACTTCCTAACTGGTAAAGAGAACAACAGCGTTTTCTTTTGAGGTATACCATAATTGTTGATAGTATGGTATTCAGGAGCCACTTTTCAAGAGGCAAGCCAAACATATTTATATACCATCTACAAAATTTTTAATATCATGTATTATTTAGAAGAGCTTTCTCACTATACCCGCTCGATGATCTATCTAGCAGAACCTGATGTAAAAAAATTATGAAATGAATAATTATTTAAACACAACCTAAACACACACAAGAAAAAAAAGAGGACGAAAATGATGCATGTTTATCATTTGTATATCTAATATCAAGATTCAATACTATTTTAAAACAGAAACATCTCTTAGAATATTTGACAACCTTACTAATTAAATGCATTAAAATCTCTACACAATTGAATTTCAAACAAGAAAATTTCCAATGCATAAGAGAAAATGCAGAAACTTAAATAATTCACACTTTTAATATATAAGTACTTGTCTTTATTCTCATTTGACATAATTTCGTAATTTCAAAATGGATGGCAGGCAAAGGAGTTGTGATGGGCTCATCATTGTATGCTTGCATTCTTATTCTTCTTATTTTTCTTTCAACAATTACAGTGATGGGTGAGATATATTCATACCATTTTACTTGATCATAAATTTTCTTAAAAACATCTAATGGGAATGGTCAGTTTAAATGTAAACTTTTTCTTCATGAAATATTTCTTCTTTTAATTGAAATGCAGGCTCTTCAGTCACTGCGCAACCATGTGGCAGTTGTACGGGATGCAGTAAAGACACCATGTCGGATTGTTCACAATGCCTTATCACCCCTACCCAAAAGTGTTGTCAGCAACCTGATAATAGCTTTGTGTGCTGCTCTGCCTGCACATCACCATAAACATTACTATTGTAACCAATCATTCTTCTTTCTTCTATAGGACGTATTCTTAGTATTCCTAGTATTTGTTCTGGCTTTATTTAGAGAATAAGAGAGTGAGAGATAGCATGGAATGATTTAGAGAGGGTTTATCTTCTCAAAAAAATGGACGCGTTCTATTTGTTAAACATCTAAATTTAATTTTTATTAAAAAATAGTTACTATGAATTATATTAAAAAAGCTCTAATTCCAGCTCTATTTTTTAGGAAGGCCCCCTCTAAGGACCTAACATAACACTTTTCAACAAGTAATTTATGTTTACAAAAAGCTATAAACATACACACACAAAAAAAAGAAAAACACACGAAAATAATTCATACATTCAATATAATTCACACATTTATATAAATACTTGTCTTTATTATCATTGCATATAATTTCATAATTTCAAAACGAATGGCAGGAAAAGGAGTTGTGATGGGCTTGTCATTGTATGCTTGCATTCTTATTCTTCTTATTTTTCTTTCACCAATTACAATGTTGGGAGATATATTCATACCATTTTACCTTATCATAAAATATTTGCCATACATATCCTAGTAGTAGTTTCCATAGCTCTCACAAGTTCTTTATACCCAACAATGACAATACAAACATCTAAAAAGAAGAACAAGAACAACAAAAGAACCTACAAATTAAACCATATCCTTGTTCAACAATAACATTTACCAAGATCTCTAAAGCAAGATCTCATCCACCATAACAAAAGTAAAATGATATTAACATGTAACATTCAAATCAAATGCAAATATGATAGTAATAGATTGAAACCTCTCATACCAGAGTAGATCAATTAAAATAGTCATTCTTGCAACAAGGGAATATGCCATAAGCTACAAATCAGGTTTTTCACTTCTCCAAATAAGTCCTCATTACTACATCCAAATCTCAAGATCAAAACTAGGATAATACGGTACTTATTAGATCCTTCACTTATCAGGTACATAAAAGCTTAGAGTGGCATACAAGAATATCATGTATATAAAACACCAAGTAATAAAAGCTTATAATAAATGATAATCCTCTCAAGTTAGGTCCAAAAAGAGTTTGCATCCATTATCAAGGGTATGATCCCTTGTATTTTCAAATAAAATCATCTTAAAATGTAGCCATCTGAACATAGGATCTCAATAAGCCTTAAATTTTTTATCTGCCATAAATAATAGTGAAATTATTAGTTTGGTACATATTTACATTGTGCATTAGAAGAGTGTGATCTCATAGCCAAATTTATGTAAGAATATGGTACTTAAAAATATGTTATTCCACTGATATTCTAATTTATTTTAGATGATATTATAATTTATTTTAGACCAAAACATAAGAGAAAATCACATATTTATATATTTTTCACCATTATATTCTCCCTATATTTGATGTTCCTATGATCTAATATATAAATCCATGAAGAAGTAAAAATAATCATTAACATGAAAAATAATATTTTTCAAACATGGGATAGCTTATATATTAAAGTTCAAGGTTCATGTGTGTTGGTTAACAGATTTGTCTCCTTCTTGAAATTTTAGTTATTATCTTCTTTAGCAAAATGTGACTCCGTTATACCCTTTAGAAAGAAACAAAAAATACCAACAATTGGAAGAATTAATAATAATTCAACCTCTGCATTAGAGGGCAGCTCCTCATATGATTTACAATGAATTAACTATACAATTGATATTTTTTTTGTAACACTTTTAACCAGAAAGTATTGAAAAGGCTTCAGCATTTATCCATCCGCACAAATAAATGCGTAAATTTTTCTAAGAAATTGCTCAAAGAGGAGTTCACAGACACCGATTAACATATGTTTACTGCATACATTCAAATTAAAATGGAAACTCAACACGAGAAACTAGCAGCTTAACTGAGACTCTCTCATGCCTCATAGGGCAAGGGGGATCAAGCTGATTTACAACATGTAGGTCATCCAACAATCTATGATAAATATGAACCAAAAAGAAATGTAGAGATAACTAATTATCAAATTAAATTATGCCCACATAACAACCTAAGAAAAATTATGAATCTCAGAATGCACGGATTTAAAAATGTCTCAACATTCCATTAATAATCAATCATTACTTCATTTTTCACAATTCGTATCAAAAACTCTTCTATTGTTTCTAAAATCACAGTTTCAGAACCCTTTCAAAAGCAATCTTTTTAGCTTAAATAGCCACCAGGCCATAGTTTTTACATAACTGACAAATAACATTTACTTTCACTTTAGTGAAAGAAACCATTTAGATGACACAAAAAGAAAGCTAAACTAATAGCCGCTGAAAGACTGACATTTCATTGTAGCATTACTAAGCATCTACCACAACTGAGGAAGTTACGGGCTTGTCCTATTTTGTCGTGGATTCTCGCCATTCTAGGTGTGCAGTTGAAAAGTTCAGGATAACTTGGAAATAGGGCAGGCCAATGTGTATGATCCTCTACTTCCACACTTCCTTGTCCATATTCACCTGCATGACCTTTACTTTGTGAACCTCCAAGTGATCCAAATAGACAATGAGTATTGATTCAATCCTTGCTACTTTCGAAAAGTCATCGATAGTCAAAGATTTTATGGTCTAAATGGAAAGAACTCTATCTTGAAAGACTTTAATCATGTCTGCAACTTCCTCAATCACTTTATCTCCCTCCTTCATGAGTTGAATATCAATACATTTGAGGTCCTTCTTTATAGTGTCAATCAAATCAGTCAGTCCCCTGAGTAGCTTAGTGGATTCTTCATGGCCTTGCCCAATGATTGAGTTGCGCCATTCCACATTTTTCTTTGACACATATAGCACATATCATCTAGGTTCTCCACTGGTTTCTCAGCTAAGAACTTCACAACTCCATACTTTTGAACATCATTCATTTGTGCGAGGACCGCTACCCACTTAACCCTTTCCTTTTTCGAGGCGGCTGTCTCCGGCTCAAGTTCCTTACTCACAGTTTCTGCATCTTTATAAACCTTGACCAGATTAGTAATATATTCCGATCCTTGTTGAATTATTAGATCCAGCCATTTGTTGAACATCTTCATCACTACCTTGTTCCTTTAAACTTGATTAAGCATCTTCTACTTTGTTGGAGACTTGGCATCAAATGAGACTGGTATCTGTGACAATGGTTGGGGAATTGGATTATGAATAGCATTGATGTACTTTTCCATCTATGCAACCATTTGTTTCATTTCTCTCTTGTCTTTTTCATCTTTCCAAGTCCTGGTGATTATCCTCTTTGTAGAAGATTCCAAATGTTTTACATCCACGGCCCTTGATGCGATGCCCAAATCTATTTTCTCCACACTAAAATCCTCCTCCATAGCCTTATCTACATCCACGGCCCTTGACGCGATGCCCAAATCTAGGAATGGGCTTGGCCACTTCAGTTGTCCAGTGTCTTGTTGTGTCATCCACATCAAGCATTGCTTGTGTTTTGAGCTTTTTGGGCTTTAATGCTTTTCCTAAGCATTTACTAACCATGTCCTCCAATGGGATGGTGACTAGCACCACACTCCTTTTCTTTCCAATGGCGGCTTCTAGCCATTTTGGAGCATTGGTAGATCCTTTAGGTGGTGTGGTGACCTGTGTATCTAGGGAAGTAACAATTACCAGGGCATTCATGGGATCCTTTTGAGTTCCTACTCCTTCATTTGTATCCACTTCTTGTATCCCAGTTTCACCTTGATCCTGTGGGTCCATTATTTGTTCAAGCTCTTCACTGGGGTCTAAATCCACTAAGACCTATTGCAGAATAGGCTCTCTACTCTTCTTCTTTGTTCTTGATTGGGATACTTGGGTAGCTATAAGACTAGATGGTGACCTTCCTGACCTTCTTGGCAGTATTTTCTCTACAATGGGCTTTGAGACACCTGCAATATCAGTAATTTTATTAGTGGCAAAAATAGGAGATTGAACCAGGATGTGTGAATCAATTATTGATTCATGTGGGGACATGGAAGGACCCTCCTTGAATTTCAGTTTCCTCAACCATCTCTCTATTCTCCTGACAGCATTGAAGGTCCTTGTTTGAATGCTATCATCTTCCTTTTTGTTCCAGTCAATTTTTGGAATCGGTTTCCCTTCAATCTCAGTACCAAACTTAGGGTCCAAGACATCTTCCTCTATATCTTCCAACACACCTGATGTATTAATTGGGAGCCTCAAGACAACTATATGTCGCAAGTGAATCTTGACCTTAACCTCTTTCTCACTTCATTCTCATCCTTGCAATTTTCCCTATAAT